>NC_052508.1:60902434-61202434 GCF_014356525.2 Nilaparvata lugens | reverse complement strand
ATCCAATCTTATCTCACTAGCAAAGAGACGAACTCTCTGTATTCTCGTTGGAATGGTGACTGCTAGAAAAGCCAGTCACACTATTTTTGGATAGGGGCTTACAAACATAGTCTACAGTTGAGAATAATTAATTTTTGTTTTCAGACTGCTCTGAGTATATTTTTCCAAGAGGCCGCCTTACCGACTTATTCGCAAGCAGCAGCTGCCACACATTTCGGACAAGTAAGTACAACTATCCAATTGTGACATTTTAATGTGAATCTTTTCCCCTAAAATTTGGGAATTATAATACAGGAAAAATGCACCATAATATATGAATTATTGCTAAGCATAAATTATGCTTAATACTCCTACTCTAATGCCTTAATCGCCAATACTCCTTTCTCAATTATTTGAGTAATTATGAATTTGAAAATTGAGAAAGTAGAAAGTAGATATCAATTGTATCATATTCGATATGTAATAATTATAATTCAATCCAAATGATTATAAATAACCGTATCAATTGGTTTCCTTGCATAGTATATTATTTGTTCCCCACTTTATAATCTTTTCAAAATCTTTCAACCCTTATGTACTACAAGTAATTAAAGCAATTTAATCAAATAAACGTAATTTAAAATGGTATTTCCAATTTTCTCCCTAGCAGTATTAAACGTGATTAGTTCACTTAGTGATTTTTCTTATAAACGATTTCAATTAGCGTGTCCTAGTCGATCACGCTTTTGTGAACCAATCAGAGATTTTAGTAGTGGGATTGGCGATTAGTTTCTGTTTTTAGTTTGGACGTATTGCTAAGATAGTTCTTGAAATCGTTAATCTTATCAATTTCAATAATACCCTACACTTACAACAATAATAGCAATAACGTGCACATTTATTGTTCAGTTGTATAAAAAACATTGGTAACATGTAGGTAACGTGTTTGAGTCTACAATCAGTGAGTATAGAATTTAATATTATATTCTATACTCACTGTCCACAATCCACAATTTTAGGTGAGTTCCGTACTGGAAAATAAGCTGACATTTAGAATCAATAATGCTCTATGAGTGAAGTTATTGTAACTTCTCAAATATTGCAACTTTTAAAATTGTCGATCTTGTTCTGTAAACCATCAGATCATGAAAAATGTAATTTTCTGATTCAGAAGAAAGTTTTTTGTGGTGGTCTTTGAGGCGAGTAGTTGATAATGGCATGATGTGAGACTCACCTCAATCTGTCAGCATTGATTGAATGGGAAGAGTTGGTGTTATTTATAAGGAATGCTGTCAGTTTGAGAGGATTCACTTTGAATTGTCACCATTGGTTGAACGGAAAGTGTTGGTGTTATTGCTGAGGAATTCTGACAGTTTGAAATGAATCTCATTGTAGATTGCAGTGTGAGTCGGTGTGTGTGTATTGATTTTAGTGTTGTGCCACGCCAATGTACTCTCGGCTTCACTGCTACACTCTTTCTGTCTACCCACCTGTTCTACAAATACTCTCATTTTTTCTTCCTTTTGCTCTTTTTCTGTCTCCCTCTTCTTCTTCTTCTTCTTCTTCTTCTTCTTCTTCTCCTTCTCCTCCTCATCCTTCTTTTATCCATCATTCATCCCCCTCGACTCTTCTTCTTGCACTAATCTCTACTCACAGTGTATTCAGAGTGTTGGTGAGAAAAAATACAAAACCCATGGTATTCTACTAGCTGAAACTAATAGAAAATTAAAATAATTTTCTCCTTAGTTATTTGCTTAGGCTGCTTTTTTAATAAATGTTATATCTGCCTTAGTGGGTAGATTTTCATTCGCTAGGATGGGAGTTTTATTCGCCAAAATTATTATATTTGATGTAAAATCTACTGATGAATTCAGTATTATTCTATTCGTTTTTACTATTGAGTGACTGAGTATTTTTTCTTGGGATTTAATGTCTTCAGTATAACCGGAGACAAACGAATATCGTTTGTCTAGAGACAATATAGAGACAAACGAATAGAGAATATAAAGTATTATTTTCTCTCTTGTATTACAAGAGTCGATTTACATGCACATAATATAATATATTCTTCTATCACTGTATATTAGGTGTGTAGCCTACTCATCAATATCAATGGTTATAACATTTTTATCATACAGTTATGAGTTAATTTATTGTCTGTTGGAGTTGAAATGAATCGAAAGCTCCCCGTGTCGTCAGTTGTAGAGTACAAGACTTGAGAAGACTACAAAATATTTACTGTAGGTTATCCTTCCACACCTCTTCATTTTCTCTATCTTGCTCTCTGTTCCTCTTGTTGCTTCTCAACTATCTCTATTTCTACTTTGTAGTCTCGTTTTACAAAAACAGAAACCAAACACCTCCTCCGTTACTCGCCTATGAATGACCTTGGACAAGTTCACTGGGCTAGACTGGCTGTTTGCGTCATTCTCACTCCTTTTCCCCTCTTTCTCTTTCAGTTCTATCTCTCTCTTTTGTAAAATTCTTTGAATAATTAGCTACGGCACATTTAAAAATGAACCTTTAGCATGATTCACGTTTTAGTCAGTGGAATTGATGGGAAGACATTGTTGTCGCTTTTATTTTTCCATCGCCTTCTATAGTAGATAGCTGTGATTCAAGTTATCCCGGTATATTTTTGATGTCATACCTATTAATTGTTGATTCTTGTTAATAGTGATCAATTCTCTCTCAAACCTATTTTATTAGGGAAGAAAATTTATTCATGATTTAATAATACATTTGAATATTATTGAGATTATTTCTACATGGTCGATAAAGAATTCGCCAACGGTGCGGAAAAGAATAGATGTATCTGTCTTTTTTTCTTTGGGACTACTTGATAATGGCATTATGTAGCCGAAACATGTCATGACGAAATTATTTTAAAAAGTGTACTCAGATTTATATTTTTATCTATAGATGTATCTGCTTTGTTTAATATCATTGACAGACAAAAATAGCGAACCAGTCAGATGGTATCTAACTTAATAAGTGAATCCCACTATAAATCTATAATACTTCTTTCTCCTCCATATTTTCCTTCTTTCTCTTTCTTCTGCACCTCCATATTTTATTTTTACTTTTTATTTTTCCAACAGAGAAGGAATGGCATGTGCGTAGGTATCCGTCTACAATGTCTACATTGAGCGTACAATAGAACTTGGTATAAAAAAATCGTTTAATAAAAACTGTTGAGAGTAATTGAAATGTAATTTTACAATAATTTAATAATTATAACACAATTTATGGTGAAAATGTATCATGATGTTTTGCTCTATCTATAGAGATTGTAAATACTGTAGTTATTTTCCTTAATAAAATTAAATATTTTTAATAAAAAAAATTGAACTTTACAGGTATGCACGCCGTGTAATACACCAGCTACGCCACCCAATTTCCCTGACACCCTTATGGCATTTTCCAGGATGTCGACTAATGAAAAACTCAGTTCATCACCTTCAGGTGAGTTTCCAGCAAATACAAGAGGAACAATTCAAGTAATTAGTTTTAAAACTTATTTCGGGAGTGTCTCTTTGATCTAATTTTGTGTCGTTACGGCACTTTGTACAAGATCAATTTAAAATTATATTATTAGTAATGGCATGGGGTTAACAGAAGAATAAGTAGCTTAATAACATTAGTTCAATAATAAATATTAAGCTAGATAATAGGCCACAAAAACCCTGAAGACTTGTAAAAATATTGTCAACAGAATAGCTAGAAGCCTGGAAGGAATAGCTTGAAGGAAAATCGATAAACGCTACGAGAGCTTTTAAAAATATTCGTCCGAGAGGGGATCGAACCCGACACCTCCTGATTGATCAGTCACCATTATTTTTCTTATCGCTGGATAGAATTAGTTCACTACGAGAAAATACCTGTTTTCATTGTTGACAATTGCTTTCAAATAACAGCCAGGGCAATTCTCGTGGTGAACCATCTATTATAAAGTGCTCATTTACAAGGCCAGTAAAGATAGAAATGATAATAATAACATTTAAATAATTTGATGAATGTAAAAGAATAGCTCTATAATCTGCAAGTTAGTGATTGAATTAATACAACTCATTATTAATTTATTCCTCTCACATTAATAATAATTACTGTATTACAAATTATTCTGATACAAGATGAATAGGTAACGAATAATTAATTGATATTGAATTTATATTTCTCAAGCTTGAAGTTTATATCCTATAGATTTATGAAACATTATTAATTATTTTTACTTGCATATTGATTTTTTATCAATCTGATTCTGAACCGAAGAATCAATCATTTCAAGCTTCAATTCTTATATTTTGGTAAATCTATCCAAAATATTGTTTCTCTTTTTCACTCTCATCGTCCAAGTTTAAATTGAATTTATTAGATTAGAAACTTATGAAATGTTCCCTCTAAATTTGTTTTATTTATTAATACAGTAGGTGTAGAGATCTAGATATGCTAAATGTCTGCTAATCTTGAGGATGCTAATGTTGAGAAAAGGGATTTTAAAATATATATCATATATAAAAACAATATAAAATTAAAAAAAAAAACACTTATAATTATAATGGAGTAATCTGTGGTCTAGTGGATATAGTGATGCATGGCAGCCTAGATATCCCGGGTTCAAACCAGAATATATACAAACGTTTTTAGGTCACTCCCATCTTATCGGATGGGCTTGTTGAATTGTCGGTCCCGGCTGATATATAACAGTTGTTAGCCTTATCGATGACTTAATTATAATTAAACTCAGGCGAGGTGGAACATCCGTCAGGGACTCTACAAAAATAAAAGCTATGTGTATATAATGATAATGCATAGAAACTAAGTAGACCTAATATTATATTAAAAAAAACTTGGAAATAATAAAGTTGTATTGCAGGCTTATACTCATCATCCCCCAAACAACAGCATCAACATCAACAGCAGTTGCACCAGCAACAGCGGACCAATGGCACGCAGCCTACCGGAGCAGTGGGCGTGACCATCAACAGATAGGTGACCAATGAGAGCGCGCGACGCCTGCCCGGCGACCAATCACACGCAGAACGCAGTGTGCTGATCTCTAGTGGCCAAAGTGCGAACTACGAGTGCGCTAGTAACCCAATATGACAATAATCCTAGAAACCAGTCGGTTTAGTTTTTACCATGTATATAAAATGTATATCTCTAGTTATGAAACGTATTTCGTTTGTGTATATTTACTAGGCAAAGAATAGCTTTTAGTTAGGTCTGGGACAGAAGAAATTAACTTTTGAAATATTAATAATTTTAATTATTATTAAAGTGGTTAGTGTGTTTACAAGGAGTATGCAATTTGTGAGCATGTAAATTGATAAACCCTGACTAGTAAAACAATTTAAAAAATACTTATTTTGAGACTCAAGTGCAAATATTTACGATCTGTATAATATTACTATTATCATATTAGAAGCTGCTAAAACTTGTACTATGTATTATATTACAATTATTATTATTATATGACAAAAATGTGATCAATATCTTGTTTTAAGTTTTACAATAACTATTGTTTTAGATTTTATATTTTATGAGAAAAATGTTTTGATTTGAAAGAATCACTCTTTTTATTACAATATTGTTGATAAGAACAAGTATTATTATTATTATTATTGTCATTGTAATCAATTGCACAGAATTGTGTAAATATAAAGGAATTATTTGTTGATGTCACATTAATGAATAAAATCATCCAGTGAATAATGGAAAATGTGCAGTTTGTCTTCTAGTTTTTCAATCCAATTGTTTTGCTTAACCAGGATTATATTTTTATATTCAACGAGGAACAAGAAAAAAATTATATTGTCAGATTTCGCAACTCTCTAGATATGCGAGCAAGTGAAGTTTTGCAGTTTGTATTTTTTCTAGCGAATATTTGTATATCTCCCGAACGGAAGCGAATTTTGCAGGACTGATTATTGTTCCTCTCTTCAAGGACTTTTATCCATTAAAGTATGAGCGATTTTTTAATAGTTGCCTGAAAAACCATGATGTGATGTGCTTTCACAAACCAGTCCAACTAAAATACTAGAAGTGCCTGAAATTGAGCAGCATTATACTATGTTAAGCGCAAACAAGAATATGTGATGAGATTTTGTAAACTTGCAACCGTTCACAAGATATGAGCATTTCAAGTTTTCCAATTATTATTTTTCCTCTCCCAAACAGAAGAGCCATCTAATCTTCAGTCACGATATCAAAGGAATGTTCAATTCTAGGAGTGCAATTCTACCACTCAGCGATAAAAGTGTTCCAATGATAGCCATTTGGCTATCCCACAAGTGTCTTAATTCAAATTACAAACTGAGCAGCATAATTGTTATCTCAGAACAAAACAACTTTGGAGACAGCATCAAATTAGGTCTATTTTAGTTAAGAATCGTAGGCTACACAAGAACACATTTGAAAATGAATTAACAGACTGGAATGGTAGAAGAAATTTAATACTCCAAAGAAAACAATAAATTCTCATGGACAATGACAATAATTATACATTCTTTACCATTTCATTTGGAATTACTCATCAAACCATATTTATATTTTTTACGAAATTAATTTGATGGCAAAACTTTTCTATATTTTGATAGCATGCAGCTGCTTATTTAGTTCTTCGAACTTAAGTATTTTCCTGATGAAGAAATCGCCGTATCTGTTGGCGACCTTCGTGTCAGCGATGTGGATCATGTCGTTGTCAATGTAGAAGTCAAGCTGAAAAGTAAATGAAATTAATAAATAAATCAATGTAAAGTAATAATCAACAATCATGTCATTATTCAACATTATAAATGTAATGTTATTCTACTATAAAACAACTATATTTCTATAACTTGTTATTCTTACTTTGAATGATTAATTGCAGGACCTGGCTGTGCTTGAATACTTCCATATTATGCTATTTCCAAAAAGAATAGACTACACCTACACCATCTCAAAACTTCAGTTAATTATTAATAAGAATGAAACACAATAATATGGATCAGTGGAAGAAGAATAGAAAGTTGAAGAGGACACTAGGGACATGCTTAATAAAATATCTATATCATGTAGTATTGGGAATGAAACACAATAATATGGATCAGTGGAAGAAGATTAGAAAGTTGAAGAGGATACTAGGGACATGCTTCATAAAATATCTATATCATGTAGTATTGGAAAAGGACCCAAACACTATAGATGGATAATACGGCGAGCTATGTTACAAATTTAAGTCTTGTGTATAGGAGCATTATTTTTCCTGAAATACAGGACTAGATTTTCATGTAATAGACCACAGGAAAAAATAATGAGAGAACAATCGAAAGGACAAAAAAAAGATACATGACTAGGGAGAATGAATAATAGAGAAACACAAGTAGAAGAAGTATCAGAAGAAATAAGTCGAGTCGGCATAGCCTAGAGACCTAGGGAACATCGCAACTCCAATATGCTACCGCTGCACCGTCATGGTTCGATTCCCATCCATTTTGAAAAATATTCAAATTTTGATGGTAATTATGAGGAATTTCAAATAATCATTTTTCGCCACACTGCACAGAAAGCAGCTGTTTTCCAGTCCCTACGTAGATCTGAAAGACCTTGTTTGCAGACGACGTCAGAAAAGTGTTTCTTTTCCGGTCTAGGCCAGAAAGTTGTCTCTTTCCAGCCGCTCATGGAAGAAGTTAATAAGTCATCCGCTAGATCGGGCGAGTGTCCACTTTCATCATCAGCTGAAGTCGCCATGATTTCAGTTCCAGTTTCGAATCAAACTAATTCGCTTCGCAACCAGTTTTATTCAATTATTTATTGTTGATTAGTGCATTCCGAATTTTCAAAAATGCTTGAAGATGACTGTGGTATTCCAAGTGAAATTTTAAAAGAATCTGAAATCCTGACTGCAAATCTTCTACCACTAAAATCAAGAGATAGGTACGATAGCTTAACGAGTATTCTTTATTTATTTTGTCAGCAATACCTGTAGTGTGGCGAAAAATATCGTTCGCACCACGGGCAAAAATGTTTTTCCAGCTCTCAATCTTTTCTAGTCCTCGGCCTACGGCCTCGGACTTGAAAACCGATTTCGAGCTGGAAAAATCTCATTTTCTGCTCTAGGTGCGAAATATACTATTCCTAGATACAGATTGATAATCTATGTGGGGAAGTGTACCCAGAGAGATTCAGAGCAAATAACTATATTTTTAGTTGGATGGTGATATTATTATCCAAGTTAGCCAGCCACATAATGAGCGGTTTCATACGTTTACTACTAACTACCGGTAGTAATAGTACTCTTCAGACTTATTTTTTGTTTCTCAAAATTCTTTATAGCTTGTAAAAATTGACTTTTGTATGGTCTCAGGAGTTGAACCCTGTACCGGTCAACTCATACCACAGCATCAAGACGCAAGATTGTATAGCAATAACATTTGATCAACCATCTAGTTGTATCCTGCTATTTCAGTCAACCAGCCTAGCCACTACCTTCGTATACAAAGCTATAGTGCATTCACTACCTGTGACGTCAGCACAGGTAGGGCTCCTATACCAATAAAAACACTAGCTGATATAGATCAGCTGAAATCAACGAATTTTTATTGGTGTAGGAGCCCTACCTGTGCTGACGTCACACGAATGCACTACGGCTTTGTTTACGGAGGTAGTGGCCTAGCATCCCGTATTAATTTTATAATTAGGAATACAACATTTAGACATGCGCAGCTGACTATTGCAATCCCCCCCCCAAGCACTGAAAAACTGAGGATTTTAATTTTCTATCAAATTTTCAATTACTGCTTACCTACTTTGCACCAATCTGTATTTATTTTATTTTTTAAATACTATGTTAAATAATATACAGAGTGAGTCATATGTATGGGAACCCATCAATAAGTTGGAGACTGTTGTAGATATGATACTGTAACTTTCAGGATAAGTTATTGGACAAATACTCTACCTTTTGACGTACCACTAAATTTCAACCCTTCATAAGGGGGTAACTTAGGGGTTGTAACTGTAACTCGAATATTTTTAATGTAATCAACAATTGTGTAATACATTTTTAAAGGCCTTTTTAAAACAAGAAAGATGGCATCGATAAAAAGGTTCTATGATACTTGTATCCGAAATGGCGGCTGATTAAAGTTTTAGTTTTTAAAGAAATAATTGATAAAGTTCAATCAGCCGCCATTTTGGATAAAAGTATCATAGAACATTTTTATTGAGGTCATCTTCATTTTTTTTCAGAAAGACCTTTAAAATTATGTTCTACAGAATGGGTGTTAACGTTTGAAATATTTGAGTTACAACCCCTAAGTCACCCCCTTATGAGCTGTTGAAATTCAGTTGTACGTCAAAAGGTAGAGTATTAGATCAATAGCTTATCCTGAAAGTTACAGTATTATATCTACAGCAGTCTCCAATTTATTGAAGGGTTCCCATACATATGACTCACTCTGTATTTCTGTTGAGGAATAGATATAATTGAAGTGCGTTACCTCAGATCCAGACTGGAAGCTGCCTTCGAGTCCTGAGGCACCGCCCTTGGTCCAGACGACGTTCTTCATCTTGTGCTTGAAGCAGAGCAGATGAATCTTCAGGTCTTCGATGTTCTTCTTCAGCTCTTCCTCGCTGATGTCTCCCTCGCTCATAAAGATGGCCAACTTCGAGATCGGAAGCGTTGTGTACAGCTTCAGATAACTACAACAAACAAAATCAATTTGATCAAGGTTTTCAATATTATTGTGCAATGAACTTTAAGCTGGTCACTAACGTAACGTTTCACATGCCGATACGTCTGCACAGACGACAACTTGAACTGGTTATTATTCGATGTGACATGGGTCTACAGGTGAACAGAGAAGATTTATTTGTTCGTCTGACAAGAATAGAATAAAAAAATGTTTTATCATCCATTAAATTATAAATATACAAAATAATTGAACACACATTTACGGTTTGATCGACTGACAATGGTATCAGATACGTGAAACGTTACGTTAGTGGCTGACCTGGGTTCTTATGGGAGTGCTTACTCATTGGAAGAATGGTGTTATTAGAAGATCAAATGAAGAAGAAGATCAGAATGAGGATTAAAATAATGAAGATGATGGGATGAGAAGGAGGAAGAAGATAATTAATAAAAAATATGTGAGCAAGTTCAGAAAGTAGACAAAGAATAAGGAAGATTAAGAGGAAGAAAGGTTCACTAAATTTTCACTTTGCTATTTAGGGCTACTTACATAAAAATAAACTAATTTAAAATTCAACATTATTTATTCATTAAATAAAGTCTACGTTTTTTAACCATGTTTCGGATAAACACGTTAAGTTGTCGGTCCCGGCTGCCTAAAAAGCAGTCATGTTAGAGGCTCAGAAATTGATCAGTTGCGACCTAACAACTCTGACACCAGACCTGAGCCAGCCAGGTAGCTCGATATTATTATTTTTATAAAGTTAAAAAGGGTACTTTTTTGCGATTCTTAGTTTTTATGTAAATACAAGTAGTACTAAACAAGCAAGTGAATTTTAGGGCTATTTGAATGTACAATGAAAAATAAGATTTTATTATCTATACATTTATCGATACACAATCATTCGTAACTTATCGAGAATACAGTAATTGTGATAGGGACAACAGGACCAAAATTGTGCTCCCAAAATTTAATAGCGATAGCCTAATATGCCTAAAAGTACAATAAAATGTTATGTTTTTTCACTTTATACCATTTCTTTGTAATTTTGGGCCCAAAAGTATCATATGAATTTGTTTTTAGAATTTAGATAAGTTGAAAACCGAATCAATTAAGAATATTTCTTAAAATTTCTTTTCTGATAACTTGGGATTGATGAAAAAAAAATTATGATGAAGAGGAGGTGGGAGGAAGAGGGATAAAACGAAGGGAAATAAGCAAGAAGAAGAAAAAGAAAGGAGAAGAAGAAGAAGTGTGAAGGAGAAGAAGTTTGTTTACCTTCTGATGGTAGGGAGCATCTTCTGTTGCCTGACTTCGTCCATGAACACCTGGACCTGGTAGTCGGTGGCGTTCTTGTCAAGGTCATCCTTGTTCTCGTAGTCCGGCGCATAGGGCAGGATGAACTTGGGGCACGCGAACCGGAAGCAGTCTTGGATTTCCTACATCAAACACATCAAACTAATCAATAGTGTCAAAGTAGGCAAAGTGTGAGTTAATGGAAGAGGAAACTTAGTAGACACTTTGATAAACTAGTACCCTTTTTTATTTATTTTCAAGGCACTACTAGTTTCGGATGATTATTCAATTTAATAAATTATTAAATAATTTATATACAATAAAGAATTTCAATAGGACTACTTGAATGTTTATATATTATAGAAAATTACTAGTAGCCTCTTTATACCTTTTTATTTTGTATTTCCTTTATCTGCTTTAGTTGCTGGTCTTAAAGGTGGTCTTATTAGAGGTAGCTATGGTACTAGTAGTTTCAATAATTAAAATTGTGATAATTGGATTTAGATTTAATTAGAGGAACTTTGTCTGGTGGATTACCTTATGATCTCCCATCTGCATCTGGAACATCTTCTCGTTGTAGTTCTTCTCGCGGAGAATGTTCTGGAGCGACTCGTCAATGCACTGCGGGTGCAGCACCAGGCAGATTGACAGCAGATTGTACATCTGCTCAGTTTGCTTGTTGATCTGAACATTACCAACACAAATAGTTATAGAAAAACAGTTCTTAAACTTGAAAAAAGCAAATAATGGAAAGTTGTAGCTCTAAAGCCAGTACAACAGCAAGAGATTGATTATAAATTGTATTACAGTCTAAAATACGCCAAATTGGGTTATGGTTGCAATATTTCTCCAAGAGAATGTACATGGGTAATTTTTTGTTCGAAAATACTTACTGTGAGATAAAATAAAATCAACACACAAAGGATCCTTCCCCAAAGAATATTTATTCAATTTAAATCAACCAATTTATTCAATCATCCAGAATCACACATTAGAAAGACTATCAGAGTCAGAAGAATTACATAACTTCCAGAAAAGTACCACTGGCATCTTATTGGATCACATCATGTGTAAGTTATGTGCGACTTTGACATTAATGTTGAGTGATTACCTGATCGTTCTGATAGGTGCGCGCCTGGAAGAGCTGCTTGGTGCGGTTGATGTAGAGCAGGATGGAGCTGAATGTGCGGATGGTGTCGGAGTAGCGACGCATCATCATGTACGCGAAGCCCACGTAGTAAGCCGTCGAGATCTGGCAGGCCGGCACGTGAGCGTACGGCATCTACACACCCACCATTCAACCAATTAATGCAAAATATATACAAGCAGTTTTATCTCAGACCATATTGTAACATAACAGAATTTAGATTATACTGTATTTATACAGTGTCCCACGGGAAGGTGTAACAACCGAAGACGATAGATTCTACATGAAATTAGCAACAAAAAATGTCCAGTGAAATTTTCTTATATCGACCATAGTTCTCGAGATAAATATCAATTCTTTGATATTTTTGAAAAAAGTCAATAACTATGGAATTATCAGTCAGAAACTAATTCTAATGATATGGTTGAGAAGAGGAAACAATTTCCAATAAGATTGATATATTTTGTTTCTTTGACGTTTTTGAAGTACTTTGTATATTACAGTTTAGCAATTGATTTCGAAACAGCTGTCTTTTAACCCACTTCTTAGTAGGCTAATTTTAGGCAATGGCATGAAATTTATTTTTCCTACAGTTACATTGAAAAGTGACCATTCCTGCACTGATTACAGAACGCAAAGAATCACTTTTCCGCTCTAGTGCGCAAAGTATTACTTTGCGTACTCTTAATACTTTGCGTATTATCTTGCAGCCAATCCCAATCAGCTGTTGACATTGTTGGCGTGTATTTTGAATGCGAATTTGTTCTATCTATATTTTTTATGATTTTCAAATAAATAAAAATGAGTACTCATTAAATTATACATTTTGAATATTATTAATTATTCATTATTTCAAATAATATTTTTTTCATTAATAAATTGATTGGTTGAAAAATTATTTAGAAATTAAGAATTATTCACATTTCCAAATCAATTGGATTAATTTAATTTTTAATTTGAATAAATCATCGATTATTAATTTTTAATTGGATTATCTAGTTTAAAATAAATTGCCATTAATAACAAAATTATACAGACAAACATTTGATGGATTTCAGCCATCATTTTACCCATAATCAACCACTTCTCATATTCAATGGTAACTGTAGGAAAAATTTAATGAGAAATACGTGAGCAAAGTTCCTCTGCTGCACTCAAGAAACCATTCCGCCCTCGCCTACGGCTCGTGCGTAAACGTTTCTTCCGGTGCAGCAAACTGTCACTTTGCGCACTAGTTGCACAAATAACTATTAATACGGGTTCATCGCCAGACGAAATCAAGGATCTGTAAGAAGTGTCGACACGGGGATTGTTGAACTGGAATAAGCTGACTCAAATATTTCACAAAACAAAGAAAATAGTCAGCAAAGGATGTAGACATTACTCAATGAATGTTCTGATTTTATGATCAAGACCCGTTGCATAAAGCGCAATAACCTTCGTGAGTAGTTGAGTTGTGATTTTGCTTCAATTACGAATCTTTCAAAAAATTTGGTCAATAGTCAACTTTTGGTTACCTTTTTTCTGAGTGAAAATCTAGAATTTAATATGAACACAACCTCAATTAACCATAGACTGGCGCAAATTCCGGAGTAAAAAAGGAGAAAAATAAAGAGGTTTTGAGCGAATGCCTTTTTCATTTTAATTAAATTGTATCAATTTCCATTCACACATGTTTCATAAATAAAAATTTGAGGAAAGTGAAGTAATGAAAAGCACTGGTCGCCTGTAGCTTGTCTCTCCTTCCCCCATCTATGAGAATCACCGTTATAATAAACTCGTGTACCCAGTTATCACATTCCCATTTTCGGTAATACATTAAAGTATAGTTAGTAAATTCGTATGGTTTTTTGTTGGTGGGGAGTACCTTGAGGGAAGGTCTATTGAAGTTCATATCTCCAACAATTATCAATTTTCCAAGTTTATTATCCTGCACTGTTTTAACTAAAGAATGTGCAAATAAATCTATCAAAATGTTTATCAGGTAGAGATTTTTGAGACGAAGCAGTTGAAATCATATGACGCTCTGAATTGCATCAGTTAATAACTTGTTTATGAGTAGCGCGTATAGGGTTAGCCTATAGCGAATATGCATAGCTTGGTATCAGACTAGTTTATAACTATTGTATGAATAGGTTGTATTAACCTTTTTGTTGAGATCGATGTTCTCGAGGACCTTGATGGCCTGGTAGTAGTCACCCAGCAGCGAGTGCAGACGCAGCATGCCAACCAGACTGTAGTAACCCAGCATCTTGTAGAGCGGACTGCGGCCATACTCACCGGCCACTGACTCCGGGTCACCGCCACTGGCGCTCACCTACAAATCAAACACAAACACATCAATCAGGTGCCGCCTACAGTTACATTCATCTTCAACTATCAGCATTCTTTGAATGGAAAGCACTAATTTTATTTTTAAGGAAAGCTGAATGAAGTGAATCTCATGCCAGGCGATTCTAGCTCTACCACAATTTATTGAACGATAGTCAGCTCATTTATTAGACCAAGAAAACAAATTAAATACACCAATGGTGTCCGTAAGCAATGTAATAGCAGCAATTTGATTCAATGCCCTGAAATGATCCTCGGACGCCAGTGGTTGACTCAGCGTTGGCCGGGTGGGCGACCCAAGTGACTGGCCACTAAAGGTAGGACATGCATGATACACGTGTCTTCATACATTGTTGTGTCATCACAGCAAAGGCTTCGAGCAAAATTTATCTTATTTATTTATTTACAATGCAATTGGCACTAATGTAATAACAAAAATAATAAGGTAGTCCTTGTGCTATTTTTCTCCAAATTTATAGGTGACAAAGTCCAAGATAAGATTAGAATTTCACGTGTACAGTTGAAATGTTTAAATGTTTTGAGGATAGGTTTTTGTGTCTCCGATTCTTTGGTTGTTTATTTTTTCTTCGCTGCTCTATTTGATGTTGAATTATTTTTCTATCATTATTATTTTCAATTTTCCAGTGGTTTATTCATTGTTTATTTTATGTTAGAAGTCTCTCGCTGATGACAAAACATGCATGATGAACGAAACTTTCAAAGTTCAAACCAACCATTGAGATTAGGTTTAAGCTGATTGATCCCATATTTTGAACAATTCTCAAGATCGAACGTACGTAATAGAACCAATGTCTCGCGACTCACTTGGTAACGTGATTTACTGATGAATATTTAGGCTTACCTCGAGCTGTTTCTTGATGTTGGACTTGTCGACGAGTGAGTGGAGCACGTTGAGCACACAGAGCACACTCCACACCTGGTTGTTGATGCGCACCAACTCCACTATCTCGTCGGGCTTGGTCAGCTTGGTGCGGTAGTGGCAGAACGACTGGAACTGGTACACGAACTCGTCGATCACCTCCCACAGCCACTGGTCGGGCAGGCGCAGATTCTGGGGCTTGTCACCACCTACAAATTTCAAAATTCAATTTATTAGCTATATAATCACAATCAAGTAGACAACATGCAGCGAAGTATAAATGAATGCATGAACATATTGCTTGATCGTAATTATCTCAATTTAAAGTTAAATATGGAATAATAATGTGCAACAATCAATCAATCAATTTCATTCAAATCAACACAATACAATATACATAAAAGAAATCAAAAACACAAAAAGTTACAATCAAAAATAAATTTCTAATAAAATAGAAAAACAGGCTTCATGGCGGGGTGTGCTGAAAAGAAAGAAAGGAGGAAAAATTCCTAGCCAACTATGGTTTCCCACTTTGCAAAATGTCAAATGTAAATACAAAAATGATGTACAGTATTCATTTCGGCTCGTCTAGCTTAAAATAAAACTTGGGCGCTAGCCGTTAAAAGTTGGGTAATATAAATAGTACAATATTTAAATACAGTACAGAAGAAAAAAAAGAAATTGTGAGGAAGAGTAACGAAGTGTGAGGAAATTCTAGATAAACTTGAAATTTTTTCTCATATTGTATAAAAATAAGAATGGGAAACATGATACATTGTGATAGTCAGAAGTGTGGGTGATAAATTAAAATGTCATATTCCTAAATTAAAGTACATTTTTTCTCGGATCCATTTTTATTAATTTTCTTGGCTCTCTTCCCGGTGATTATGTTGTTGATGGAGTCGATAGGTAATTTGTTGATAGGAAATTACTGTAATAGAACATCTACTGTGAAAAACAAACGGGAAAAGTTATGACGTAGTTCGGATTGAGATGCTAATCGAGATTTCCAGGGATATTTTAAGCTGTGCTTCCACTGGAAACGTTTGACCGTTTCTACACTTACTCAGAGTCCTCTGACTAATTTTAACCAAGAGCTGATTTTTGCTCAATGGTTGTTTCCACAACAATAATCGGCCGACACTCAAAATTGCCCTCAGATTAGCTGTTTGTGAGAGTTAGCCAATCAGAGGACAATGCTAAGTGTCGGCCAACAATCTATGGGAATACTAAATCACTAGATTTGTGTTGGTGACCTTGCTGTTTCCAAATAAAAACACAAGATTTTTGTTATTATGATTTTTTGTGATAATGATAATATGCTGTGATATAATTGAGGGTTTGATACTATGCTATGATATGATTGATTGAGGGTTTTTGTTTGCGATTTATGTCTTCATGAACAAATATTGATCAGTTGTTGATGTGAAAATATGTGAAATATGGGCGAAAACTGTCAATCGGAGGACTATTCTAAATGTCGACCGACATTCGGAACCTTACATTGGTTCAATTTGAAAGCGGTTCGTGGCAGCACAAGAGTATGTAATCACTTATTCAGGCATGATAATGTGAAAACGGCCTTTATTTATGTCGTATTTCTTTATTCAACTCTTTTTCCTCTCTTTTTCTTCCTCTTCTTCTTATTTTTTCTTCTTCTCTTTATTCTTCTACTTCTTCTTTTTTCATACTTCATATTCGATTATCTGCCATTCTTTCTACATGACCAGCCCGGCGTAATCTTTGTGATTTGATGAATCGTACCACATCCTCCCCCTTTAGAATTTCATTTACTCATCATTTGACCATCTCCTCCAGACTCCATTGTCATTGATGCCTCCATATATGCGCCTAATAATCTTTCTTTCAAAAACTCTCAGTTTAGAGGCATCAACTGCAGTTAAATTCCAGGTTTCTGAGCCGTATCTAACTATTGGTCTCATCTTTCGACTGTATTAACTTATTATACAGCCAAGATTGCCCAAAACGTCATCTATCCCCTTGGTAGCGCATCATTCATAATTTATGCTCTATCCTTATGTAATATAGAAACATCTTTACAATACTAATGACTGCCAGCAGTTGGTTCCTGCCAGCACAAGAGTTTCTTATCACTTGTCCAGACATTATTTTCTGAAGCAAATTAAATCACCTATTAATATTTTTTCAAATATAAGTTATTATTGTAAATACGCAGTCGTCGAAAAAAGCAGATTTGGTTTCATTACGTGTGCTGTTTGTTCTAATTTTTCGAAAATATTGCGTTAATTGGAAATTAATGGAGGCGCTAATTCGCGGCTTTTTGACAGAACTGTTGGAATATTGTGTTAGATAAAATATTGAATAATATTCCGGCAAATTTGAACAAAAGTAACGATTGCTTTTGTGGGGCTTTCTAATCTATGGATTTCTCATTATCGGAATTCTAGAATCTACCTGGCTAGCGGTAAGGTCCCAGACTTTCCAAATTCAATTTTAAAATCCAATAGAGTATATTATTTTAGGAGGAATTTTCAAGATGGCTGACGTTACTGGTGTTTCGATGTGTGGTCTGTGTGAAAATGCAATAAATGTTAGTGATGAAGCTATTATATGTGATGCATTTTGTGTTGAAAAGTGGTATCATGCCAAATGTGTTAATATTTCATCAGTTAACCTCAAGAAAATAGGTGAATTAGGAGAGCTTTCCAAGTGGAACTGTCCATCTTGTGATTCTAGGTTACAACAGTGCCGCGAATCTAAGTATGATGGACATAAGAAAAATAGTGGAAAGGAAAGTTCTATTGTTAAAATTAATTTAGTTGATCAGGACAATAATAGTAGTGACATAACCTATATGAATGACCAGGTGAATGATAAAAATAAAGCTGAAGGTACTGAATCACAACTCAACTTTGTAAATCCTCTTGACAATTTGGTTGAAGATATTTCAGTCAATGATACTTTTGACAATAATAGTCGATGGAAACAAGTAGTCAGTAGAAGAAGACGTGACATGAAATCACATCCTATTGCAGGTAGGGCTCATCAGGTACAGGTATCGGTTAACAGGTTTCAAAATAAGGGCTCACGTTTTTCAAATAAATCTGGCCCGGCTAATAATGTAAAAAAAATTATCATCATGGAACTGACAAGAATAATAGGACCAACTCTTGTGATTCACAGAAAGGAACACATACTAACCTTGACAACAATGTTACCCATATTAATGCTCAAGCCAATCCTGTAGCTGGAGACAAGGGTATTTGGGGGAGGGTACTTGGTATCCATGGAGCTATGGAAACAAGTGATGGTGCAACTTTTAAAAAAGCTAAAAATATGTTGTTTCTCTCAGGACTTGATTCTTCAGATAAAACAGAAGCAGTTATTGATCATCTTCAAAACTTGAAGCAGTCAACAAATTACATCTGTGAGAAAATTAACTCCAAATACAACACCTACAGTTCATTCAAAGTGGGAGTACCTTTTGAAATAGCAAATGAATATCGCTCTTTTGCAAGAGCGATAAAGAAGCATTACGCGCGAATTACATACAAATTTTTTTCTACAACTGCACAAACCTGTTAAATTACTTATATCTGGCGGAGTTTATGGAGTTTATAAAAATTTCATCAGGTTATTGAGTTTGAAAACGTATTTGTTTTGAAAAAAACTGGAGTAATAACATTCAGATTGGAATATAAATTCCAAGGCAATCCTTGTATTATTTTGCTTGAACATTTTTAGTTTATGTCACAGTCGTGAAATGAGGTTAGTTTTTTACGCATAATTCTGATACAATTATATTTCAAAATGAACTTGCAAACAATAAATTATGAATTTAGATGGACTAATCCAAATAATTTAGGTATTCCATGACATCTATTTGGCTTTTTATTTACTTCAAAACAATAACTGAATTGTGTTTGCTCACTTAAGTCTAGAACTTGAATTTAAACCCTACCCCAGTCGAGGGTTTAAAATCACGCTGTTTCAAGTCCTAGACGATTTTTGATAAATCCCTGACTTGGAAAGAGGCGAGAATTTAATCCAAGTCGTGGACTTATAAGCCCTTCACTCAGAAAGCGAAATTATAAACTCCAGGGTCTAACATGATCTCTAAAATCCAGAGTCTATTCAAGTCCTCAACTACGTTAACGCTCTGACTCGGAAAGCCAATTTTCTGACTCCAGAGTTTAAAGCCAGTTAAAGTCTAGAACTTAGCTAAATCCCGAGCTCGGAAACCGGCCCTTAATGTTTAAATGTTTATATGTTGCGCATTTACGGCGAAACGCGATAATAGATTCTCATGTAATTTGACAGGTATGTTCCATTTTGCGCGTCGACGAATATACAAGGTTTTTGGAAATTTTGCATTTCAAGGATAATATAAAAGGAAAAAGGAGCCTCCTTCATACGCTAATATTACCGTAAAAATCAGACTATAGAATTTATTATTCATCATAAATCAGCTGTCGAGTGGATTAGAAATCGCATGCCATGACGCATGCAATTCAATATCTCAATGTTACTAGGTAAATATCAGCAGCTGTGTAGACTATAAATTGCATGCCTCATTGAATGCAATTTCTATGCACTATTAAATAGGATGCAAAAAACTTATAACAGCTTGTCTGGGCGCCTAGATGTCTTCTGGTTTTCTCGCGCTAAATTCCGGAAAGCGTTATATGATAATTTATTAAATCTTTTGTAAGCATGATCTGATCAAATAAATAGTTGGTGTATCAGTGTAGATGTGCATATGGTTTGGGACGTCGTTCAGTTATAAAACATGTTATTTATTCTATTGATAAAATTTTTGTTTATATATTCAATTTTTTTATAAGTTTTGGAATTTTGAAATCTCAATTTGTTTTATTTTTACTTTTTTCATAAATATTTGAAATCTTTGTATTTTTCATTTTTGAATTAGGTGGTATTTTTGTTGTTTGTATTATTTATTATTGCATAAGTTCGTATTATTTTTATGATTATTTTCTTTTTTTATTTGTATCTGTACAATTTTTATTGTTAAGGAGACATATTTGGGGAAACCCGTTGTCTCCATTATGAATAAATAAATAAACGAACTATTGATTGCGTGCAATGGTGCATGCAATTAATAACTAAAATAACATAGTATTGTCTCTTGAACTTTCTCTGCTTTGAACTTGGGCTGACCTGTTTGCCAGTATGTCTTGAAGGAGATTAGCTTTTGATGTTAGCATTTTTGATACTCCAACCCCAACAGCCATTAGCCGTTTTCACACCGATATCTCGCCGACACTACATACAGACTGGATTTACTCTGATGTACAGTAAGAGGAGGCTGCGGTTTATAGCTGCGCGAGGTCTACTGTTCACAGAACTAATAGTGATACTATTACATTAGACAACAACTTTGATGTGATTAAATTGATTCATATGAGCATGCAGTGCTTGCGAAATAAGAATACTGAAGTTGAAGTAGTGTGTCAAACTGAAAACCCTGACTTCATCTGTAAGTGTGAGCATTGGTTACATGCTGATGAAATAGCCATGCATGCACCTGAAGGTTATACAGTTGGTTCTTTTTTCTTGTGGTCTGCTTTTAAAAATGGAGGCTCCTGTATAATAATAAAGAATGAACTCAAGTTCAATGAGCTTCAGATTGAACAATATTGCTCTGAAAAACACTATGAAGCATGTTCTGTTTTGTTGAGTGACTTGAACTTTATCCTAGTGTCGGTGTACAGGTCACCCAGTTGGAAGTTTCAGAATCTTTCTTGATAGTATTGAGAAAATTCTTCACAATCCAAGTGGATAGAATGCTCAAATTTTCATTTTTACTGATCTCAATATTGACCTAAGAATGAATGATTTAAAATCACAATATCTTCTAACTCTGCTGAGGTCTTACAATTTATATCCATCTGTACTTTCTCCTACCAGAGGAACATCCTGTCTTGATTATATTTTTACGGGCTACAACCAGTCATTCTACAATGATGATGTTAAGGATCTCTGCATTGCTGATCATCAATCACTTGTGATGGAAATTTTGGTGCTTAAGAAGGATAAGGTATGTGAGAATCAAAGTACTGCTGCTGTGAGACAATATAGTCAAAATAACTATAATTCTTTCTACAGAGAGGTTTTTATAACTGATTGGACATCTATTGTAGCTGGTTCTGGGTAGCATTTCATCTCTTCACTTATTACATCAAGAATAAAATTGAATTGTGTTTTCCTCTCCAAATAGACAAAGAACTCCAGGAAGAATTAAGTGGTTTACTGAGGAACTAAGGTCAATCAAGGATCGTGTCATGCTTCGTTACAATCTTTATAGAGTTACTGGTTCTCCACATGCAAAGCAAGCATATGTATCCCTTAATAAGATCTATAAGTCAAAAATTATTGAGGCTAAAAAATCTTCGTTTGGCGAACTTATTGCTAATTCCTCTAATAGATGTAAAACAGTATGGCAACTTGTCAGACAGGAAACAAGAACAAACAAGAGTTATAAAGTAGATGTTCATCCAAATGATCTGAATAACTTTTTTATACTCAGTGGCAGCAATAACTGGAAATGCATTACATCGTAATGATGTTCCAGACTCTGGTGTTCAGGTTGAGTGTCAATTTGAATGGTGCAATGTAAGTGAGAATGACATTATAAGGGGTGTGACTGCATTATCAAATTTTAAAAGTACTTATGTTAATGGTGTCTCCATTTTTTTCTCAATTCATTCTATTGTTGAACCACTTACAACTTTATTTAACCAATGTATAAATGAAGGTCAATACCCAGATTGTCTGAAAATATCAGAAATATTTCCAGTGCACAAAAAAGGTGATAAATTCTCAGTTGAGAACTTTAGACCTATCAGTGTAGTTCCTATATTTTCAAAACTTTCTGAGTACATTTTGTTTCTTCAGCTGGTTGTCTATTTTGAATCTAATAACTTGTTGTCTAATAGTCAATATGGATTTCGAAAAGGAAAATCAACAACTATGGCTATTGAAGATATTGTAAAGTGTATATTGTCATCTTTTGAGAATAAGGAATAAATCCAGTTAACACTGAGTGATCTTACAAAAGCGTTTGACTGCGTATCACATTGTGTCTTGCTAGCCAAACTCAAGAGATATGGAATTAAGGACGAATCACTGAAGCTGCTGGAATCTTATCTTAGAGGGAGACAACAGTATGTAAGCTGCAACAACAAAATATCCAGCACCAGAGCGGTTGAGTTTGGTGTAACCCAAGGATCTGTCTTAGGACCATTTTTGTTCCTGTGCATGATAAATGACCTGTCTGCAAATGTTCCCTGTCGAACCATACTTTATGCAGATGACACAACTCTCCTCTCAAGCCATGCGGATCTTCACATACTGCAACAGATTGAGGCTGAAGCTTTCAGTATGGCGGCTGATTGGTTTGCTGCAAATGGGCTGCTGATGAATACTGAAAAAAACTCAAAGGATTGTATGTGGTCTTAGAGGTGGTATTAGAAATGATGCATCTGCAGTGAAGCTTCTTGGCATTTATTTGGACTCCAAATTGGATTGCCAGGTACATGTGAGTAATGTCTGTACTAAGCTGTCTATAGTGATTTATGCTCTAAGAAGATTAAGAAATACGATTTCATTGGATAAACTGAGAACTGTTTACTTGGCTTGTTCCAATGTCATATAGAATATGGTTTAAAACTATGGGGACATGCTCCCTCAGTAAATGACATACTCTTGAGTCAAAAGCGAGCCATAAGAGCTATGCTAGGTAAGCCTCCCAGGGAAACATGTCGTCCTTTATTTGTTGAGTTGAAACTGCTAACTGTGCATAGTCTTTATATTTTATCAGCTTTAATAAATGTCAAGAGAAGTCTGTTACAACATAATGAAAGAGGTTCACTTCACAGATTTAATGTTAGAACCAGTCATGATATTAATGTTCCTACATGCAGACTTAGAAAGACTCATGACCACTGGCTTTCTTGTGGTATAAAATTTTTCAACAAACTACCTCTTGATTTACGAGATGCTCCATTGAATGTGTCCAAGATTAAATTGCATCAGTGGTTTGAAAGAAACCCATTTTATTCAATAAATGAATTTTTATCTGGAGGCTAATATTGATGTATAGATTATTTATGTGTTATGCTATTTTTCTGTGATTTGACCTGACTGTGATTGATTCTTGTTTAATCTCCGTTTGACCTGACTGTGATATAAATGTTATCAATTGGTATTGTTTTAATCATTATTAGATATGTTGTTGTTTTTCTGTTATAATTAAATTAAATTATGATCTGGACTGATTATGCAGTGGAACGAATAAGCTGTGATAATATTTGTAATGAATGGACTATTGACATGGAACTTATATTAATATTGTATTGACTCTAAATTCCTGTATGACGAAACTCTATGTTTGTAAAAACTCTTGAGTTAATAAAACATTATTATTATTATTATTATTATTATTAGTATACAGTGTAACTTGGTTATTGCGGCCAACAGGGATAAATTGTCATTTCCATTTTCATACTGAGACATAATAGCCTATGTTTGTTTATTTATACCGTATTTTGATTTTCAGACTTTGAGTTTCTAGATAAGATTCCGATATATATATATATATATATATATATATATATATATATATATATATATATTATATGTAAAAGAATTAACCGGGTACATCCGTTTGTTTTGACTTACTTGAGTCTGACGTTTCGTCGCCATCGCAGACGACATCTTCTGAGGGTGGCGTCGAAATCCACACTGAGTCCTAGGTATTCTTTCTGGGTCGCAGAGCATGTCGTCTGCGATGGCGACGAAACGTCAGACTCAAGTAAGTCAAAACAAACGGATGTACCCGGTTAATTCTTTTACATATAATATATCCATCCGCGAAACACTCAAATGTAATATATATATATATATGATAAAGTACGTATTTCCTAAATTATCTGTATTAAAAGTGTATTTTCCATGTTTCTCAATTCTTCCTCGGTTTAAAATTAAGATTTTGAAACCTTATCTATAGTGTCACTCTGATATATAGTGTCATTGAATGTGTGGTCTCTTAAATGACATAACCAAGCAGATCCACTGTATTTATTTCTTCAAGAACCTGTTTGTAATATTACTGTATGCAATCTTAATATTGAAAAATTATAGATTTTTTGAGGAAAATAATTACTTACCAATAAGGAAATTCATGAAGGAGCAATAGTTCCAATACGAATCAATCCTCTGCTGAAGGGTTGGCTGCACTCTGGCATAAATGTGTCTGTAGTACAGCTCTTTGTAAAGTACAAAGAAAATCTGCAAATTGAAACAATCAATCACTTAACAAAAGCGATAATGATAAAAAAAATTATAAATTACCAAACAATCACTTGAAAATTATGAAGGAATAGAAAATACTAAGTTTTGTTTGTCTCTTACTTTATTTATCAAGATTTCAAATTTCAAACAAATAATTATTATGAATTTAAACAGTAATAAATCGTGTGTGAAACATTGATCTTTGAATAATAACAATCAATGTATCAATTCGTTGAAAATAAGAATCTAAAAAAAGTTACCGGTTGAAAAAACAACTGAATTAAGGTTTACCTTAGATTGATAATTGAAACTATGATCAAGGAAAAACAATTGCCATTTTAAAAGGCGATCTGCTTTGATGAATTCAATTTCCAGGCAATATTTCTAGTTATTCTTTATTGCTGACTTACATTCATTTGTGAGATGAAAATGGACATTAAACCAATACAAAAACAAGATGAAAATAGATAAGACAATTTCAATAGGTTATATATACTATTAACTACATAGCTATAATACATATTATCTACTTAACGCTATTAACATTTAAGTCCACGAAAACAGAGCTTGTGTGTGGGAAGTTTCGGTTACAAAAATTATAATCAGTATTGGCTTAAATGAAGAAAAAAACAAAACATGATACGTATGAGTACTAGATTTTTCTTATTGAATGTGTTATTTTATCCATCTGTTTTCATCCATATTATCCATGTTTAACATTTACGTAACAGAAAGTGTAGTAGCTTCGACAATAAAGAGAAGCTTATTCACCGTCAAATCATTAAAATAAAAATAAAATTACATAGCTGTCATTGACTATTTATAATTTTTGACTAAGTTATTCTCCTGGTTTAATTGTGATGAGGACAAAACTAAAGTATCTTCATAAGAAACTTACATCGTCTCTATCAAGATGATTGAGGATAATTTCAACTTCTTCAACTTGCGGCCAGGGGCATTTCGAATAGTAAGTCTCAGTCAGTTGTGGATAGCTGAAAACATACAAAGAATTTTATAATTAAAAATGAAATTGTGATAGCATAGTGAATAGCAAGAACAAATAGAGAATATAATGATTTCAAAAAAATAGTCAAGTATTTATAACTTGAAGGATTGAGATAGCGATAAAAATGCAATTCTTCAACTGCCATTGAATTCATAAGCTGATATTTATGAAAAGAAATTCCAAGTAATAAGCTTATGCTCCCCTGAAAACTTCTACGAAAGAAAACATTAAAAACCGGAATCTGAAATTCATGAACAACGCTACGGTACAAAAATATCCTTGCGAGTGGAGTCGACACCACGCTCAATATTAAACAAATATATGTTTCTTATAACATGTAATTAGTAGCTTAAATGAAAATTGCTTTCCATTTGTATTATTAGTGGCTCGTCTATAAATATCATGAATGTGTTTGAAAACTGATCCCTTGTGGTTCAAAACCCACCTCGAGTTGTGGGCTCACTCATCCCTTACAATCATCTTTCCATCACCCCTAAACAAGCTCCAAGCTTATGATTTACACTGCACCCTCAGTAAAGCTTTCAATACTCACTAGTTTTCATATAAATCTTGCATAACATAGACGTTGCCCTGGCTAATAGCCCTGCTCAGATCATGCAGAAATTTTTTGACATCTTCTGGAACATCGGACATAATTCTTCCTTTGCTATCGTAGTCGCCATTGTAA
This sequence comes from Nilaparvata lugens, assembly GCF_014356525.2. Taxonomy (NCBI): domain Eukaryota; kingdom Metazoa; phylum Arthropoda; class Insecta; order Hemiptera; family Delphacidae; genus Nilaparvata; species Nilaparvata lugens. The sequence continues at coordinate 61,176,136 of NC_052508.1, read as the reverse complement.
GGATCGTTGTATCCGTAAGCATTATCCATCTAAAAAATATAACAATTTGTAATTGAAAAATGATCAGTTGGTTTTGATAGAATTTTAGAACGATAAGGAATTGTTGACACATAATATAGTAATCAATCACTTGTCACTTGTGAAACAAATAATCGTCAATTTAAAGTAAATAGGTTTAATTATATTTTTAAAACAATTAATATTCCAAAGAATTATCTATTTTACTGCCTTCTTGGGACGCTGGGGCCTATGTACATGGCTATCTAACCTCAAATATTAAGTTCAAAAGAATCTGTGTTTATTACAATTGTTTGAAGCTAAAGGCTGTAAATTTCAATTGAATTTAGCAGCAAATATCAGTTTTAAAAGCTCAAATAATTCAAGACATCAAAAATTGAGCAAAACCTTATAAACTAACAATAATTTACTATAGGCTTTATTTTTTCCTATTCAATATTTGTGAATTGAACGCTCTAAAAATAGATTTTGTTAAAAAGGTATATTTTTCACAATTCTTCAAAAGCCATAAAACCTGAAATTTTTATTTATAAAATTGTATGATTTGAAGTTAAGTTGAGCTATGGCGTGAACAGAAAGTGAGCCGCGTGTAACGCGTCTCTAGCTTATGCAAGCAATTTACTAATCAATTAACAAAAAATAATTGTACTCACACTATCATAGCTTCCATACATATTGAAATATTCAAAAATACAGCTTCTTGTATATATTTCAAACAGGAGAATCACATAAAACTTCAAAAATAGGTGGCACAAATTCCTAACCTCCTATTTAGAGCCAAACTCAAGTCAAAGCCAAACCTTTTATCGATAATTTTGGAGTCGATTTGAGTCTAAATCGATGTTTTACTTTATATCGATTAGTTGGCATCTCAGTGGAGCAGTAGCGGGAGATTCATATCACCTCTTTTTAGAGAAAAATGGTACAATTAAATTGTTTCTACAATGATTTAAATTACTTTGAAGTTTTACTCCAATGAAAAATAAATGCATCAGTCTAATAATATGCGTTATTCTAGATTAGTGATTGCTATTTTTACTTAAATAATGGACAATGTCCTCCCAACTAAATATGAACAAACAGTAATTATATACCGTAATTATTTCATAATTTTTTGAGCACTTGATTTTGTTGTATTAATCTGCTTTTCCTTGTTGTTTTATATAGGGCCTAGTGTCAAGGCCGCCTATAAGACATACTTATAGTAATTATATAACATGTACCTATACAAGTCTTCTAACAGAAACTCATAAACTTCGTTATTTGTATTTTTATTCCTTTTCTCTTTCTTTCTAATAATTATTGTAATCTGCAAAAAAATACCTAATTCAATCAATCTTCCAAGATGATTTATAGCCTACGGTACTTCTTAGGGACAGCAAGTAAGTGCACACACGTTCAGTGTGGGTAGACCAATATGTACCTAGAATACATACTACGGTAATGTATTCTAGGTACCTTGGGGTAGGCCTATAAATTTATGATCAAATTGGATAGCTTATACATGTATGAGCAAGTGCTTGTGAGATAACGCATGACCAAGTTCTCAGATGACAAACAAAATCTGGGAAGATTATAGAACATACACTGAAAACGGAATTTCAAGAGATTTTTATAGATACCTATACTAGCTGGCCCTGGCCTGGCGAACTTCGTAGCGCCAAATGGTTGATGCATCTTAAGACAAACTTTAACTGGATGCACACCTGAGGAGGCGCGATGTGGCATTTTGCATCCAGGTGCTTTTTGCTTACTGGTTTGAATGGAAGAACTCACACACACTGAATCGGGCATGGCGTGGAACGGTGTGATAAGGCAAACTCCATAACACTTTGTATCACCAAGCTGCGCCTCCTCAGCTGTGCTTAGCTTTAGCTTAATATGATGCATCACTATATTTTTATGAAAATTATCCAACAATCAGTATTTCCATTTATACACCTCAACTAGCCGTCAGGCTCGCTTCGCTCGCCATATCCGTTCAGGCAGATGCCCAATCAATTTTTCCGCGATAAATGCATTTCAATCTTCAACTTGGTGTCAACCTAACAAAGTCAACTCAACTTAATGCCAACCTGACAAAATTATTAATTTAGTTTCCAGTTAACAACTGTTTCGAAGAGGTACTCTCTCTAGATTATAGTTCTATATTAACATATGGTATGGACATTTTTCAATAATTATAATTAAGAGATTGGAATAAGAAGAATATACATGCTAAAAGACGAACTTTAAACCCTTAAAAACCACCCTTAGAGTTGAAATATTGCTAAAATATTTCTTAGTGCGCCTCTAAAGGGCCAACTGAACATACCTACCAAATTTGAACGTTTTTGGTCCGGTAGATTTTTAGTTCTGCGAGTGAGTGAGTCAGTCAGTCAGTGAGTGAGTGACATTTCGCTTTTATATACCTCAATCAACAATATGGACTCCTATGTACTTAGTATATATGCAGCAGTTTGTATTTTTCATTTATTAATTTATTTATTCAATCATTCAGAATTACACAACTTTTAGAAGAGTACCACAGGCTTACGACCAAAACGGTTCCAATTCTAATTTATACAACAGTCCAAATGTAGCTAGGTTATGTGTCACTCATTCTCCTATTACACACTCAATTTACAATTCAAAACACACAAAAATTATTTTTAAATTGAAAATACTTCAAAATTGAATTAAATCAATCACAATTAATTAGAAAATTCCAAACTTTGAAAAAACTATAAAATTTTGAGACCGAAAAGACAAACACACTATTTAAATTTAAACACACTATTTTATTTTTCATTTCTTATTATTTGGAAAGTAATTCTATTCTCCTCGAACATTTAGTATTAAAATTTAAGTATATAAATTTTCTTACTGCAAAATAAATATAGCAATAAAAATCAATTAATTCTAAACACCAAAGACAGCACAATTATTCGAAACAAAGCAATCTTTAGAGCATATATGTAAGTCTTTAACCTGAGGCCGCACTGCTGGATGGTTACACACAGAACAGTCATTTTGTTTTTTTTTTTAGTCGGGGCGTTTAGAATAGAATACATGCATGGGTGGTTCTGGAGCAGCACACACTCTTGTCTACTACAGTCAAAGACCTTAAAAATGCATTATCTCTTTATGGTATTTGACTACAGTAACTAATATTACCCACAGTATGTCCATTGACTGTCACGTGGTACAAATCCGCCATTAAGATCCCAAACAAACTTTATAGTCCTATCACTTCATTCACCGATTGGAAACATATTTTAAACTTCCGATGAGTTTGGTATAACATTTTCGAAGGGAAATTGATTATACTTCAATATAGACCAATAAAGTTTATTCAAATAACACTAATAAAACATCTATCTTTATCCCTCGGGCTCCTCGCGGACCACTTCCAGAGCTTTTGAGGATCACTTTTTGGAAACCACTGATCTAGATAAATATGCAGAAAAATAGATTTCAATTTTCTTGTATTTTCTTATCCAATCTATTGGTTTGATCTTCTAATAATCTAATTTAAAAATATTTTCGTGGCTCGATTTGATATAATATTTTATAAAATATTTAACAGTGATTAAGTGCTGTCTAAAGACGTCTCTACTTCTATGATTGATTCTCTTCAGTCCTGAGAAGCCTACCCATAACATGTTCACTCTTCAATAGCTGTCGATTATTAGTTTCGATATATTACAATATCATGACATATTTCAAAACTTTATTAGATTTTTTTGGCGGGATTCAAAAAAGCGCGAAAGCTCTGGAAGTGGTCAGCGAGGAGCCCGAGGGGAGAAAAATTTATGTTTTATGCGTTATTAATGTTATTTGAATAAGTTTTATTGGTCTATATTAAAGTAAAATCAATTCCTCTTTGAAAATGTTATACCAAACTCATCGGAAGTTCAAGATATGTTTCCAATAGGTAAAAGATTTGATAAGTTCCAATGGACAAAGATAGGACTATAAAGTTTGTTTGGAATCTTAATGGCGGATTTGTACCACGTGATCGAGCTAGCCAATCAAATGCGTGACAGTCAATGGCCATACTGTGGGTAATATAGTTGTTACTGTATTATAAATATAAAGAAAATAAAAATCTCAGTAGCCTACCCTTTTTTGAAAAATTTTATCACAACATGTTTCGGACATTTATGCCATTTTCAAGTTACTGTATTGTCTACTATCAATCTACCGACGGCTGTTGGATGATGCAATGATTATAACAGCTGATTTTTTTTTCTGTGTGTGGCCAGCTCACAAATCTTCTCCCATAAGGATTACATGTAAACTTTGAAGGACCGTAGGAAAGAGTCCTGAAGTCGGATTATAAATTTGATATGCCATAAACCTGATCCTGAACATAACGAACACAACTAAAAAAAATCATCAATTCGGTGCACATATAAAAAAGTTATTGAACGTCAAAATTTGAGGCTAGATTTTTATTTATATAGATGATATTAGTTTGTCTTCTACTTTATAATTATAATTTGAAACCTTCACTTATACAGGCTACTTTTGTACATATTAATAATAAAAACAATATGAAAACTTGTAGTACCCTTTATTATTAAAATATTACAATGACTAGTTTCGACCAAGACCTAAGTTATGACTAGTTTTGACTAAAATGACCTAAATTATAGTCGAAACTAGTCGTTGTAATAATTTTAGAGTTTTTAATGATAAAGGTTACTATAGTAAGGTCCACGTTATAATGGCAGTGGATAAAGATAGAAGAATAGCGATGCTGATTCTCTGCATTAATTAATTATATTTCTACACTTAAAAAACATAATTGGCATCGTTGCGGACCTAGAAAAGGATAGTACCACCGGCTTTGTCGAATAATAGACAAGGATAGCAAAACCAAAGTTGATCAAATACTGTCATATAACGTGGACCTCACTATACAAGTTTTCATATTAATTTTATTAATTCATATAGTTGTATCTTTCTTCTACTGTTATTGCATTGCAAGTATTTCAAGGAAGAATAAATTAATTGAAACCACGAGATTAGACAATACAAGACAAACACAATAAAATAAAAATAGTTTTATTTGTAATTTAGATTCAATAATAACATTGAAATAACTTTATAGTGGGTACTATATAAATATAAATAGGTACATCATAATTTTATTTACAGCATATTTCAATAGAATTTAGTTAATAAGGTATACTTATAGTCTATGGAGTTGATAATAAAACGTTTATCTACATTAAGCTCGATCAAAATTTTATAAAAGATTTCCAATTTGGTTAACTGACAATGACTAATAGATTGCATTTTTTGACTAATTGTTAAAACACATTTAAGATTCGCATTGAATGTATTGAGTCGCACTTAAATTCAGTGATTAAATTGTAATACCTTGTTAGATATACACATGAGCAAGTATAGGCTACCATATATTGTAATCTATATAAACTCCTGGACTGAATAACTCGCTAATTTCAGGGATATTGACAATTTTTTTATAGCTTAGCACTCCTTTCCCAAAAATTTCTGCATTAAAAATTATTGTTGTTCTTTCAATTTTAATACAGTAACATTAAAATAATTAGAATACAGTTTTGTTTTTCAGCCTTTATCAACTAAGGACTTTCGGACTGTTTGAAAATGATATTCATATATTAATTTGCACCACTATTATTTTATTCTGTTTTATTGTGATTATTTGTTGTTGTTTTGCATGTATTCAATTGTATTTATTTTGTATGTGTGTGTGAATAAATGAATTGAAATTTAATTGAATATTTCGTACCCAGGAACAATGCCCTAACCTAGAATATTTGTAGGGAGTTTGTAAACACTGTATAATGAGTTCAGATTCAATTGGATGATGAATCTGATCATCTGCTGGCGAGTGAAGGGAAATTTTGTGAAATTATATTTGTATTATTGATATCAAGCAGGAGACCATTACAGAATTGGATAACAAGGCTCAACTATTTTTTGTGAAAATCGTATGTTGTTTTTTATCCACAACTGGAATCGTAGCCTACGAGAATTCTTGTACGATATGATACGTAAAACCCTTGAGCAAGGAGAATTTATGATTTCATTACCACCACTAACATGCGATTTGGAACGATGATTTACTAAAAAGTTCTCTTATGGTATTTCAATGCTATCCTGTTATCTACCTGTTATAATGTAAAAAAGACGAAGGGATGAGTAAATCTCGTTGGCTAACGAACTTTATCTATAGAATCATTATAATGACCTGTGAATTGTATTTGTAAAATGTATGAAAAAAACAACTTCTAACTAGAACTTCGCTTTGCTCATTCAATAAAACTTTCATTGAGTAACTTAATTATACATAATGAAATATAGAAATCTAATCTAATACCTTCAGCCTTTCAAGACTAATCTAATATAATATGATTCGTTGATCTCAAGCTCTTCTCTCTAATCTATAGATTGATTGATTGATTGATTCAGGTACACTCTGTACTACAGTAACTATCATGTATACCCTTTCGCCACAAACAAATTCCCAGTCTGATGCTTTTTCAGCAGATGTCGTTTCAGAAAGATCCCCCTTGTCCCCCTGTAATCACATAGCTCACAAGCAAACGGCTTTTCCCCAGTATGCTGCATTAAATGCCTATGATAAGTGTCCGATCTATCTGTCTTATAACCACAGTCCGCACAGTTGTAAGGCTTCTCTGTGATGTGGGCTCTCAAATGATGTCTCCTCAAATCAGTTGACCGAATGCACCTAAAGTCACACAACTCACAACTGAACGGTTTGTAATCGGAGTGTGTCGTTAGGTGTTGTTTTAATTGCCGTTGTAGAGTGGTGGTAAAGTCACAAAACTCACACGAATATTGTGTCGAATGACGTTTCATGTGTAGTTTCAACGCACTGGCTCGCGCGGTTTTATACTCGCAAAACTCACATTCTATCGGTTTTTCTCCCGTGTGTCTTTTCATATGTCTGTTCATATCAGTCGATCTTATACACCTGTAACCACACTCCTTACACTCAAATGATCTCTCGTTCAAATGTATTTTAATGTGACATTTAAATACCGAAGGATCAGCGCACCGATAATCACAAAAATCACACAAATAAGGCTTTTCGCCGGTATGTTTCCTAATGTGCAATTTCAGGGCATCCGACCTAGTTGCCTCGTAACTGCAATACTCACATCTGAAAGGCTTGTCACCCGTGTGTCTCCTCGAATGACGGTCAAGGTCATTTGCTCTAGAAGTCTTGTAATCACATAACTCGCAACTGAAAAGTTTCTCCCGATGTGAACGTATGTGTTTCCTAAGATGGGATTTATTTGTGGACTTGAAGTCACAGTCTGCACAAGAGAGCAAATCTTCTGCAGAGCTGGAGGCGTCTGAAACAAATGGTCCGTCGAAGTCACCTGTGATCATAACTTCTTCAACCTCTTCCAGGTCCTCAACCTCTTTCTTGATATCTATGTCCATCTCAACTACGATGTTACTGTCACCATCTTCGTAGGTGGAATCATCATCATCTTCTTCTTCTTCTCCTTCGCTTTCATCTGAAGTTTGTGACAGTTCTTCTTCAATTTCATCTTCTGCCAGTTCATCTGAAACATTACGTTTCATGTATTAAACAAAAAATGATGTGAAAATACATGAATTTACAAACAAATAAAGCTGTAAAATGTTAAACTTTTTTAAATTCCGATATGCCTGACAATCTTTAACCTACATGATGATCTCTTGTGCCTGATCAAAAGTAAGGAAAGTTCAATTTAACCGCCAAATGAATATATCTAACGGAAGCCATGCCAGAACTAATGAGCGAAGCAACTGATTTTGCTATAACTCATTATTAGCGGTAATTGAACGCACAGATATGATGTTACTTGTGTGAAACCAATGGCAGTTTCAACTAACTGACCGTTATATTAGGTTTCGAGGCCCAGAATGTAAAACTTTCCAAGTTAAAACCAACAATTATCGAGATTCGGTTTATATTAAGCTTATTGTTCCCGTATTTTGAACAATTCTCAAGATCAAAAATGGATGTATTCAAACTTTGTTGCCTAATAATCAATTAGTGCGTTTCTAATAATTGGTTACTAGGCAACGAAAGTAGATTTAGGTTAAGTTCGACTACAGTATAAGAATTATAATTGACCGAGCGAAGTGAGGTCTAAGATTCAAGGCGACGGTTTGGCATTTTTCTTAATGTTTAAATGTTTATATATTGCGCATTTACCGCGAAACGCGGTAATAGATTTTCATGAAATTTGACAGATATGTGTTCCTTTTTTAATTGCGCGTTGACATAATACAAGGTTTTTGGAAATTTTGCATTTCAAGGATAATATAAAAGGAAAAAGGAACCTCCTTCAAACGCCAATATTAGAGTGAAAATCAGACGATATGCCTGACAATCTTTAACCTACATGATGATCTCTTGTGCCTGATCAAAAGTAAGGAAAGTTCAATTTAACCGCCAAATGAATATATCTAACGGAAGCCATGCCAGAACTAATGAGCGAAGCAACTGATTTTGCTATAACTCATTATTAGCGGTAATTGAACGCACAGATATGATGTTACTTGTGTGAAACCAATGGCAGTTTCAACTAACTGACCGTTATATTAGGTTTCGAGGCCCAGAATGTAAAACTTTCCAAGTTAAAACCAACAATTATCGAGATTCGGTTTATATTAAGCTTATTGTTCCCGTATTTTGAACAATTCTCAAGATCAAAAATGGATGTATTCAAACTTTGTTGCCTAATAATCAATTAGTGCGTTTCTAATAATTGGTTACTTGGCAACGAAAGTAGATTTAGGTTAAGTTCGACTACAGTATAAGAATTATAATTGACCGAGCGAAGTGAGGTCTAAGATTCAAGGCGACGGTTTGGCATTTTTCTTAATGTTTAAATGTTTATATATTGCGCATTTACCGCGAAACGCGGTAATAGATTTTCATGAAATTTGACAGATATGTGTTCCTTTTTTAATTGCGCGTTGACATAATACAAGGTTTTTGGAAATTTTGCATTTCAAGGATAATATAAAAGGAAAAAGGAACCTCCTTCAAACGCCAATATTAGAGTGAAAATCAGACTATAGAATTATTCATCATAAATCAGCTGACAAGTGATTACACAGATGTGTGGAGAAGCAAGTCTATTGCTGTATTTCCATAAGGGGTTTAGTTTTAATCAGGTACTTGTGGATGAGAATACTGCGTGAGGTCTACTGTTCACAGAACTACTAGTAGTTATTAAAGGAAAATCCAAATTTCCAATCACAGATTGTAAAAATTGTACATAGCAATTGATGTTCGATGTGTGATACTTATGATACGACTGGGTGTCATATTCTTCGATATTTGATTCGCTCATTGACCGAGCGAAGTGAGGTCGAAGATTCAAGTCGACGGTTTGGCATTTTCGCGTCGACGTATATACAAGGTTTTTGGAGATTTTGCAATTCAAGGATAATATAAAAGGAAAAAGGAGCCTCCTTCATACGCCAATATTAGAGTAAAAAATCTGGTGTGGCGCACTCACACAACTTTCCTTGCAGTTATGAAAATTGATCAACTGACGCTAGGGTTCCCGCGCATCTCAAGTCTACTATTCAAAGATCTAAGCCAGCTGGTGACAGGACTATAACGCTGGAGACACACGAGGTCTGCTATCTCTTCATAGTGAATGATTTAATAGAATCAACAGTTTCCAACTGTTTGCAATTGAAATAATAACATTTTCTCGAATTTCGAGCTTATTTTTAATTTTAGGTGAAAATGTTACTAAACATTAATTGTAGAGATTCTCATGCTCGATCTTTTCCACTTGAAATTTTTTGTTTAAATTTTATCTGAAGCCTGATAATAATTGGGAATCTAGAATCAAACTTTGCATAGATGGGGCGAAGCTCCTGAAATTTTTACAGATATGGGACTTGTGGCAGTTGATAGAGCTTTATAATGACTATTTTAGGTATGACATTGATCAAAATCGTTGGAGCCATTTTTGAGAAAATTGCGAAAAACCCTGTTTTTGACAACATTTTCGCCATTTTAGCCGCCATCTTGAATTGCATTATTGATCGAAATTGTTCGTGTCGGATCCTTATAGGGGAAGGACATTAAGTTCCAAATTTCAAGTCATTCCGTTAATTGGGAAATGAGATATCGTGTACACAGACGCACATACACTCATACACACACACACACACACACACACACACACACACACACACACACACACACACAACACACACACACACACACACATACACAGACAAATACCCAAAAACCACTTTTTTGGAGCCAGGGGACCTCGAAACGTATAGAAATTTACAAATTGGGATACCTTAATTTTTTTCGGAAAGCAATACTTTCCTTACCTAAGGTAATAGGGCAAGGAAAGTAAAATCAGACTATAGAATTATTCATCATAAATCAGCTGACAAGTGATTACACAGATGTGTGGAGAAGCCAGTCTATTGCTGTATTTCCATAAGGTCTATAGTTTCAATCAGGTACTTGTGGATGAGAATACTGCGTGAGGTCTACTGTTCACAGAACTACTTGTTATTCATTAACTATAATTGACCGAGCGAAGAGAGGTCTAAGATTCAAGTCAACTTAATGTTTAAAAGTTTGAATGTTTAAATATTTAAATGTTTAAATGTTTAAATGTTTAAATGTTAAAATGTTTGAATGTTAAAATGTTAAATGTTTAAATGTTTAAATGTTTAAATGTTTAAATGTTTAAATGTTTAAATGTTAATGTTTAAATGTTTAAATGTTTAAATGTTTAAATGTTTAAATGTTTAAATGTTTAAATGTTTAAATGTTTAAATGTTTAAATGTTTAAATGTTTAAATTTTAAATGTTTAAATGTTTAATGTTTAAATGTTTAAATGTTTAAATGTTTAAATGTTAAATGTTTAAATGTTTAAATGTTTAAATGTTTAAATGTTTAAATGTTTAAATGTTTAAATGTTAAATGTTAAATGTTTAAATGTTTAAATGTTTAAATGTTTAAATGTTTAAATGTTTAAATGTTTAAATGTTTAAATGTTTAAATGTTTAAATGTTTAAATGTTTTAGTGTTTAAATGTTTTAATGTTTAAATGTTTATATGTTTTTTTTGTTCTGAATTTACGGCGAAACGCGGTAATAGATTTCCATGAAATTTGACAGGTATATTCCTTTAAATTGCCCGTCGACTTATATACAAGGTTTTTGGAAATTTTGCATTTCAAGGATAATATAAAAGGAAAAAGGAGCCTCCTTCATACGCCAATATTAACGTAAAAATCAGACTATAGAATTATTCATCATAAATCAGCTGTCTAGTGGACTATAATACTACCCGTTCAAAAACATAGAACATCTTGAAAATGAATCTTTCCATTAACGTTAGTAGACAGTTGACTATAATACTACCCGTTCAAAAACATCGAACATCTTGAAAATGTATCTTTCCATCAACGTCGTAGACAGTTGCAGCCAGACCTGATAACAGCGCTCACACTCACATTCCGGGACGACACGTCACGGTACGATATAGGAGAGAAAGCTCTATGTTTATTTAAGATTTTTTCTAGACATTTTAAATTGATAAACTATTTATTAATTTTTGAGAAAACATAACAACAGGTCAATGTAACTCACTGAGCGCGAGGTCTACTGTGAACAGTAGACCTCACGCAGTATTCTCATCCACAAGTACCTGATTGAAAATATAGACCTTATGGAAATACAGCAATAGACTGGCTTCTCCACACATCTGTGTAATCACTTGTCAGCTGATTTATGATGAATAATTCTATAGTCAGATTTTTACTCTGATATTGGCGTATGAATGAGGCTCCTTTTTCCTTTTATATTATCCTTGAAATGCAAAATTTCCAAAAACATTGTATATACGTCGACGCGCAATTAAAAAGGAACACATACCTGTCAAATTTCATGAAAATCTATTACCGCGTTTCGCCGTAAATGCGCAACATATAAACATTTAAACAATTAATTACGACGCTAAAGCACTGGCCACACCAACGTCTGCTAGAGGTAGCGAGCTCGCTCCCGCGGTGGTAGTTCAGGCCACACCTAAAAACGTCCGGTAGCGGTAGTTTTTGTTTTGATGAGTGTGGTTCTCTAGTAGTGGGAGAAGGCTGGCAACCACAGCGCGCTACCGAAGGCGAGCTTTTAAAACTCGCTTTCCATGTTATTCAATTGTGCAGGCAGGCCAGACCGAGCTCACTACCTCGGCGGTAGTACCACCAGCAGACGTTTCAAAAGTTCGCCTGGCACGACCAAGTGAAACTACCGCCGAGGTACTCCCTCTGTGGGAGCGAGCTCGGTGTGGCCTGCTCAATTTAATACCATGGAAAGCGAGTTTTTTAACTTCGCTACCGCCGCGGGAGCGAGTTTGGTGTGGCCTGGGCTTAAGTAGAAGCTAATAGCTTTTATTTATATAAATACCTGACTGCTATGTCGTAATTAATTGTTCAAAGTGATTATTTAACAAGCAGTTCGTAATGGAATCAAACATTGAAGAGAAACATTTAAACATTAAGAGAAATGGCAAACCGTCGACTTGAATCTTAGACCTCACTTCGCTCGGTCAAAAATATACTAGAATAGAGTACTACAGATTTGTGATGAAGCCTGTTGATCTTGGACAAGGGTAAAAATAAAGTGGAGCAGCGAAGATTCAAGCTTGAGAGTGTTGAATGTAATGCATGTATTTAAATGGGTCAAATCATACTGTCCCACAGTAGAATAGATTCCAATAGAATACATTTTTTTGCAGGAAAACATACAAAACAATGAAATTTCTCTGAAAGTCAAACCCAACAGAAACACACAGAAAGGAATAACTCTCATTATTTATACAAGCATTACATTACAATTGACTAAATTCTGGGGTTTCTGATTTGAGTTTGTTGTTTGTTCAACTTACTTTCTTGACAAATCCATTCACCCCTTTCACATGTCATTGGAAGGAGATCAGGAGAAAGAGGTTCGGGAGGTCAATGACGTTAATGATGTTAAAAATATAACAGAAGCTATAAAAATGGAAAAATAAAAATTATTGAATAAATTATAAATGAATAAACGTAAGCAAACATGGAACTTGGTTCAACAACTTTACATCGTCAATTTCAAAGTGCAGGCTGGTCTAAGTGCCTCAATGCACAGTCACACTGTCATAATAAATGATCATAAAGGTGCGTACAGATTTACGCGCCGCGAACATGAGCAATTCACTTTTAATCAGCTGATGCCAAGCTTTTTATATATGTATCTTACCGTTTCTGTAAAAATACGGATATAGTCAGCTGATTAAAAGTGAATTGCTCATGTTCGCGGCGCGTAAATCTGTACTCACATTAATATAGACACAGTCTTTTATAGTCATAGAGCGTTTATAGTCCACAAATATTATACCGACTCAACACGGGTCTAGCAAGGAAACACATCTTTGTTTGACTTTAGTCAAATACCTATGATCTAATGCCTATAACTGTGCTTAAACTTACCGGTGGCATGGCAACAACCACTCCATCTGAAACAGAATTCTATAAACATATACTTATCATCCTAACAATCTATACCCTTCGAAAACAACGGGTGACATTTTGTCGCCCGCTTGCCTCAAGGTGTCATTCCGACAACCTTCCACCTCCTTAGAATGGTGACAATTCACTATTGGTGGGGAAGCAATTGGCTTTGTGCAACTACTTTTGTGAGGGTGACAAATTATTGTGATGATCACTTCAAATAGACTCAATCTAATAGTCTTCAATCTATTGTGTGATCCATCACTTCAAATCTTCTTCTTCTTCTTCTTCTTCTTCTTCTACCTTTCAGGGTTTAGACATCTCTGCCTGTTTACTTTAAATCCTGGTTTAAAATGTGAGTAGTTGTCGGGGTGACACCTTGCCGCATTCCTCATAGAGACAGACATGCATACATACCTATAGGGACACACATCACAAGCATATGGCTTGTAATCGGGATGTGTAGCCAGATGCAGTTTCAACTCTTTGAACAGCGTGCCCTTGTAATCGCAAAACTCGCAACTGTATTCCTGCGAATGTTTGCTGGCAAGGTGGTTTCTCAGCGCGTTCGGTCGGGTGGTTCGGAAGTCACACAGGTCACAGCTGATTGGTTTTTCGCCAGTGTGTGTTTTCATGTGTCGGTTCAAGTCGTTTGACCTGATGCATCTGTAGTTGCAAACCTAAGTAAAATAACAATTATATAGCTTATTGCAAATAAGGAATACAGAATTTAACAGTTACAATACAGTCTCGGGTAAATACGAAAGTTGAAGAAAATGAAAATTAAAAACAATACGATTGTGATTAATGAGATGTTGTCACAATTTAAACTTATGACAATATTTATATGCAATCTCCAAACACTGTACAGAGTGCGGCAGCGAAACTTCCTTTTTTCAAAATATAGAACTCTTTGTATGGATCAGAAAGTTTGTATTCATTTTTTGTAATGTAGACACATATATAAAGTTTTGATTCAATATATATATATATACAGAAGACACTTTAAAGTTTGTAATATAAATTAAAACAGGAGACACGATATAAATAGATTGAAAACACTTAAAAACTTACATTAGAAATGGGGGAAATTTTAGGAGACTGTGTCTCCTTTCTCAACCGAGAAGACTGCAGTTTTGAATCCAACGGTTGTGTCACAAGATTTCAAATTTGAGTGGGTTATGGATAAGGAAAGGTGCAATTGATATGCCTTGGCATTAAATTGGTCTTTTAAATTATATAAATGATAAAGTATCACTGTTTAATCAAATGATTGTGGCTGTTTTCGATAAGCATGCACCAATCTGTGTTGCTCAGACTAAACATAAACCAGTGCCATAGATAAGTGGGGAGATTCTACAAGCTAGGCGTAAAAGGGATAGGGCAAAAAGGAAGTTCAAAAGGTCTAATAGCGATTTCAACTGTTTCAAAGTGGTGCGTAATAGAGTTAAGTCTTTATGCCGTAATGCAAAATTACGATTCTACCACAATACATGGGTCAACTTCTTTTCTATGTGATAATGTCCGTCGTCTGGGTGCTCATCGGAATAAGAAGCAAAATATTAGCATTGATCTGCCACTAGATGAACTAAATGATTATTTTCTTGAACCCATCAACCTGACTCCCAACTAACCCTATTGATAATGGGGAGATAGCACAAAACCAATTAATCAACCAGTTTCAGCATATCCTTCTAGATGAGCCATTCTTTTTCTCCTATGTTTACCCGGCAAAAATATCTCATATTATCCTTAACGCGAATAAATAGGCTAAATGGGTGGATGGTATTCCGATTCTTTTCTACAAAAAGCTACTCCCCATTCTGCTTCCCACAATCATCCACATCTTCAACTTTTCTCTGCAGTCGAGTGTTTTCCCTGACTTGTAGAAGTGATCATTGATTAAACCTATTCCTAAAATTAAAATCTGGTGTGGTGCACTCACAAATATCAGATGGTTGTAAAATAGAAGGCGTTAGTAAGTTCAAATACCTTGGGGTAATGCTAACTGGTGATAATAGAACGAGTAATGAAATATATGACAGGATCATGATGGGCAACCGTGCATATTATGCAAACCAAAAAATTTTCAAGAGCAGACTCATTTCGCGTAAAACAAAAGAAAAAATGTACAGGACGTAAATAAAGCCGGTTGTGACATACGGATCGGAGACATGGACAATTTTGAGCAAGGATGGGAGAGCACTGAGCTCATTTGAAAGAAAAATGTCCAGAAGGATTTGGGGACCAAAATGAGATGATGGAAATTGGAGAGCCAGGTATAATAGTGAGATTGATGAAGCCATTGGGCAAGAAAACATTGTACGGTCCATAAAAGCAAAACGTATAGAATGGCTGGGTCATGTGGCAAGGATGGGTGAAGAGAGAGTCCCATTGAAGATGATGGATGAGATGATGATGGGGACAAGGAGAAGAGGAAGACCAAGGACGAGATGGCTGAATGACGTCCTGGGCGATCTTCGGGTGCTAGGAGTGGCAGACTGGCGACGAAGAGCCCAGGAGAGAGAAGTTTGAGGCATTAAGTAGAGGAGGCCAAAGTCCACCCAGGACTGTAGAGCCACATAAAGTAAAGTAAGTGGTGCACTCACAAATATCAGATGGTTGTAAAATAGAAGGCGTTAGTAAGTTCAAATACCTTGGGGTAATGCTAACTGGTGATAATAGAACGAGTAATGAAATATATGACAGGATCATGATGGGCAACCGTGCATATTATGCAAACCAAAAAATTTTCAAGAGCAGACTCATTTCGCGTAAAACAAAAGAAAAAATGTACAGGACGTAAATAAAGCCGGTTGTGACATACGGATCGGAGACATGGACAATTTTGAGCAAGGATGGGAGAGCACTGAGCTCATTTGAAAGAAAAATGTCCAGAAGGATTTGGGGACCAAAATGAGATGATGGAAATTGGAGAGCCAGGTATAATAGTGAGATTGATGAAGCCATTGGGCAAGAAAACATTGTACGGTCCATAAAAGCAAAACGTATAGAATGGCTGGGTCATGTGGCAAGGATGGGTGAAGAGAGAGTCCCATTGAAGATGATGGATGAGATGATGATGGGGACAAGGAGAAGAGGAAGACCAAGGACGAGATGGCTGAATGACGTCCTGGGCGATCTTCGGGTGCTAGGAGTGGCAGACTGGCGACGAAGAGCCCAGGAGAGAGAAGTTTGAGGCATTAAGTAGAGGAGGCCAAAGTCCACCCAGGACTGTAGAGCCACATAAAGTAAAGTAAGTGGTGCACTCACACAACTTTCCTTGCCGTTATGAAAATTGATCACATGACGCTAGTGTTCCCGCGCATCTCAAGTCTACAATTCAAAGATTTGAGCCAGCTGGTGACAGGGCAATAACGCTGGAGACACACGAGGTCTGCTATCTCTTCATAGTGAATCATTTAATAGAATCAACAGTTGCCAACAGTTTGCAATTGGATAATCACATTTTCTCGAATTTCGAGCTTATTTTTCATTTTAGGTGAAAATGTTACTGCACATTAATTGTAGAGATTTTCATGCTTAATCTTTTCCCCTTAGAATTTTTTGTTTAAATTTTATCTGAAGCCTGATAATTATTGAGAATCTAAAATCAAACTTTGCATAGATGGGGCGGAGCTCCTGAAATTTTTACAGATATGGGACTTGTAGCAGTTGATCGAGCTTATCGATGACTATTTAAGGTATAACTTTAATCAAAATCGTTGGAGCCGTTTTCGAGAAAATCGCGAAAAACCCTGTTTTTGACAACATTTTCGCCATCTTGAATCGGATTGTTCTTGTCGGATCCTTATATTGTAAGGACCTTACGTTCCAAATTTCAAGTCATTCCGTTAATTGGGAGATGAGATATCGTGTACACAGACGCACATACACACACACACACACACACACACACACACACACACACACACACACACACACACACACACACACACACACACACACACACACACACACACTGATGACATTCGGGCTGCACTGGACAAGAAGTTGACTGCTGGTACTCTGTTGGTACAGTTTGATTTCAGCAAAGCTTTCGATAATGTAAATCATCTTATACTGCTGGGAAAGTTATAAAATCAATGCAATTTTTCTCTCTCTACGTTGGCATGGTTCACATCTTACCTGGTGGGTCGAACTCAGGCTGTGGTGGGGACAGCTGGTGACATCTCCTCTTGGCGTACTATCAATCAAGGAGTCCCACAAGGCTCTATGGGACTCTTCTCTTTTCTATCTACATTAATAATGTACCAATGATTCTTAACGATACCTCTTATCATCTATTTGCAGATGACCTGATAATTTATTCACAATTCCAAAAATCGCAGTTCACACATGTCATTGATCAAGTGAACAAGGATATAGCATTGTTTGTTGAGTGGACTTCTGCTCATAGATTGACGCTTGACACTTCAAAAACCCGAAGTATTGTCATAGGACATCCTAGGCTGCTTAACCAATTGGACGTCCCTAGTACACCCCCAGTGATCATTAATGGTACTAATAGGCTATTCCCTACTGTTCCAGTGTCAAAGTACTAGGCTTATTAATTCATTGCTCATTAAGCTGGCGGGAACAAGTTACTTATGTTTGTAATAAGGTTTTTGGAGGCATGCATCAACTAAAGAGGATAAGAAGATTTCTGCCCAGAGCTGTTCGTACTACCCTTGTCATTCCTTGATAATGCCTTTTTTATTATTGTTGTATTTCTTATAACGACATTACAGATGACTTGAATGGACGGCTCCAACGCTCATTGAATTATGCAGTCAGATTTATATTTGATGCTAGGCGTTTCTCTTGAATCACTCCATTCTTCATGGAGTTGGGTTGGCTCAAATTGGATAAGCGTAGACAGTATTTTCTTCTCTGTCAAGTGTAAAAAATTCTGGTCATGAGGGAGGTCCTACTTATCTGGCAGATGATTTCATCCGTCTTGTTGATGTCAATCCAAATTACAACACGACATCTCAATTGTCAGATTCCTTTCCATACCTTTCAGATTCCTATCCATCGGACTGCAAGATTTAATTCTTCGTTTGTGGTGATTGCTGCAAGACTTTGGAATGCTATTCCTAAACATGTAGTTTTTTCTCTTTCACTTTCTCGTTCTCTCCACCGGATTCTTCATAGTCTTGAAATGAACGTTTTCTTCAAATGAACTCTTGAACGTCTTGAAATGCCGAGAGCAATCGCTTGCTTCCGAGAAGAGCGTGTCGAAGATTGCAATACCGCTGCTCTAACTCGTTCTATGTTCTGTGGTGTTGTAACACTTCTCGCTGGTCCTCTTCATACAGATTACACATTCCCTGCTGTTCTGAATGCATTCACCCAATTTACAACTGATTGCCGTCCAGGAACACGTCCTCGTGGGGAAACAGCGAAACGCAAACGAAAAGCACGTTGCACTGCAATGATCGAGTGGTTATTTGAAAAATACGCTTCAACACAAAATGAACGCTCCTCACGTGTCCACTCTTTGATGGCAACCGAAAAGTAGCTGAAGACAAATTTCCAGTCAGTCACTATAGTCAATTACCGCGCAATAAGGCAATTTACCGCGCTCCATATCTACCTGACAACTACAAACATATCCCTAATGCTTTCAAAAAATCAATATATAGAGAGATTAATTTAATCTGTCATCATAATCCATTTATCGATTCAAGATACACAATTATTCATTCGATTTATACATTTAAATATAAATGTTTGAATGGGAGTATTGATGATATGCACGAAGAATGCTGACAGTTTAAAAAGAGTCTCATTATAGATGGATACCAGGAAATGTGGTATTTTTTTTACTGAATTGAATTGAATTGGAATTGAAATCCCCAGCAGCTTACCTTACAAACAAACGCCTTGTCGTTAGTGTGTATCTTAATGTGACACTTGAACACTGACGGATCGGCACACCTATAGTCACAGAACTGGCAGACATAGGGCTTCTCTCCGGTGTGCCGTCTAATATGCAGTTTGAGCGCATCGGACCGTTTCGTCTGGTAGTCGCAAAACTTGCAGCGGAAAGGCTTGAGCCCTGTATGCGTCCTCAGGTGCCGATCCAGGTCAGTGGGTCGCGCACTCTTGTAATCGCACAGCTCACAGTTGAACAGCTTCTCGCCCTTGTGCGAGCGGACGTGGATTCTGTGCTCGCCTTCGTCCGTGCAAATGTGGTCGCAATGTACGCATGAAAAGTGCGCACTTACTGTGGTCTTGGTTGGTGTGGGAGAAAATATGGAATGCAGCCCTCGACTGTCGGTGATGACATCATGCTCCGATGACGTGTCTCCGAGTTCCTTTGAATCGGTGCTGGTCGACAGTTCAATATCTGAAAACACCAAGCAGATGATGTTGAAAATACACTTCTTTCGAAATATCTATCAATTTATTGCAACTTCTGAGTTCTCCAGAAGCAATACATTCGTCAAAATAATACCATGAATGCATTATTACATTAAAAATAGTACAATATGGATATTAATCAATATCAAAGTTATTGAGTGATATAGGCTATATATTTTTACTGTTCTATATCTTGAAGACACTCATATTATGTTATTTCTAGCTTGAGACCATTACAAAATCATAAAATAACACAAAAATCAGTTAACAATAACACATATAAATTAGGCCAACAATAGAAGTCAAATGAATGTTTTCACTCTTCAATGCAGGCATATGAAGCACTAGATATTAGGCATATATAGCCTCCAACTCTGTTGATTTGTTTTGTAAATTGTTATAATATTTTCGACTCTCAATTCAGTATCAAAATTTGAAAAAAAAATTCAAATTTGTGGTAGAACAACCTACGATCTCTTCAAAAAGAGAAGCCATTTAATCAATAATTGTAAGAATTGAACTGCAGTCACTGAGTTTATAGGCTACTGGTCATCATAAATGTGTTACCAACGCATCAAAATCGGTGAAATGTCTAGATAAACTTGATTTGAATATTTGAGTCTTTAAATATTTCTTGTTGTTCTGTGTACTCCTATAATAAGAACTTTAATCATGTTTTTTGTTAATTTATACTACCTACCAAAAAAAACTGTCAACACCTATCACATACTACAAAAAGTTTGAAATAAATTTCTTGTACCTTAATCATAAGGTCACAATAACTAAAGTGCGAGATAAATTACTTTTAACATGAAGAGGAGAAACCCATTTCTCCCTCCATAGTTTGTAGCGTGGACACAGACGGACATCCTGCGCACAATTGGATGCGCCGTGTCATTTTGCTTCATGTTCTTGTGATGAAAACATCTCTGTGACATACACAAACCAATATACCTGCTGACCAGTACACTACTTGGAACATTGCCAGCAATAGATGGAGGGGAGTGTTGCCGCGTCACGTTACAAAGCTCTCTCACTCAGACACAAAAGAAGGAGAATGCTGCTAGGTAGTGGGAGTGATTAGTAGAGGATAGAGCATCGGACCTCTCCATCTTCGAGAAAGAGCCGTGTTAAAAGTAATTTATCTCGCACTTTAGTCAGTTGTAAAAGCTCAGAATACCTCAACCATAAATGAATGGAAGGATAGCTCCTATTACTCCTTTAGGACACCTTCAAGTGATTGTGAATTGAGGCAATTGAAGCATAATATTATCAAAACATAAGACAACGTTTAAAAAGAAAAATAATTTGTAGAACTTGATTGATTACCTCCATTTTCTTCTTCTCCTAGGACAACCTGGACTAGACCGATGCAAGATTCTGATTGGTTGTGATAGCTATCTTCTTCATCACATTCATCATCGATTCTATCTTTCTTGCAATGAATACTGGTTTCTTCATTCTAAAATATTAAAAACATATTACTGTTACAGAAAGTAGATGACAATGTAGACAAAAAATAAATTATTAGAAAAAATAGCTAGAATAAATTATTCCTTCTAGAAGCCATATAGAAGTGTAAAACCTCAAATTGCGTTGTCTTGTACTTGCTTGGGTAAACTGTTATTGCCTGTGATGGAAAGCTGTAGGTAGGCCTATCTGCTAGTCTGCTTTGTAATTAATTATACTTCCAGTTTAATGGTGTATCGAGTATTGTAGCTGTTCATATCACCCCTTCTTTGCTGAAGCTTTTAATTTGCCTCTGTAAATTAAAATGGTGCTATCTGAAGAGTATTAAAGAGTCAGAGTACAGAGCCACCAGTCTAGTTGTCACCTTGGCATTTTGACCACATGCAACAGCTTATCCCCTCGTGAAAATATATCGCTCCCATCACCTAGTCAGCATGTCACCAACTGAACTCGCAGGTGCCAATCTAACGGAACCATAAACGACAGTGTCAACTCACTCGCTCGCGTAAACTGGTCATCCCGTCTAATAGTCACCTTCGGGACATTGGCACATCATTCCTTCTATCACCAGCTGCATGTAAAATGCCAAAATCTGCTAATACATTTCTTGACTGACTCATTCAATCACTTTCAGGACTTCTTTATACTGTATAGGAATTCTTTATACTGCAGTGAAATTGAGAAAAAGTGAAAATCAAGACCTTTTGGGCTCTGAGATTAAATAAAAATATTTGTATGCCTCTGTTGTGTATTCAACTACTTACAATTGAATGGTTTTTCTTGCATTAATCTCCAGTTAGTGGGTGGGTAGCTTAGTGGGTGCCAAGTAGACGGGTCACCAGTCGCACACTCATTTAAAATCTGAGATTAAATAAAAACATTAGTCTTGTCAGCTCGTTTGCATGGCAACTACTGGCAACGCAGGTGACATCATGTCGGTGCCGTGCACGATTGACTGACGCAGGGATATGTGTAAGTGCACTCTTGGTTATGTATATCCAAGCATGCAGATAAGAAACATCCAATAGAAAGAGCAATAGGAACACTCACACTGAACGCATAAACGTACTGGTTGCGTTCAGTGTGAGCAGCTGCAGACACATGTAATGCAATGGCTCTTAACAGATTTTATTTTTCGGATTTTTAATGCATGATCTGAGGTGCACTTGCACATATATGCATATGCATTCAATGTGATCATACCTTAAAACAATTTTTCTTTTTATACACCAAGAAAGATGCTACATGCCACTATCTACCTAATAAACTATACTTCAATTAGGTAGGCCTAATTATTACAGTTTATTTCATAGCAGTTATTTATCATGAACACTATATTTTTTATAAATTATGTGTAAGTTATTTAAAAATGTATTACTAATTAATTGGGTTGATTTAATGCTCACCTGTAACTCCATTCTTTAAAAGTATTTTTAGGTTAACCTCAAGGTAACACACATTTTTTGTGAAGATTACATGCGTACATAAATCAAATCTATATTAAAAAGATGGTTTAAATAATTCAAAACAATAAAAAATTAGACATTATTATATCTTTGAAACTTTACTAGTCTAGTAACATTTTTTGTAAACACACACACAGTCACAGATGACAGATGTGGAATGTACCAAGCCAAGATAGCAGCTGCCAGCTGCTATAATTCAATTTTTTTATATTCACAGATACAGTTTTATTACAGATAAAAAGAATAGAATGAATTTAGTTATAGGAATTAAAATTCTACTCTTTTTGAAATGTGTTTCACTTGTAGACAGTTGTATTTTTCATTTATCATGGATTTTTCTTTGTACTATTTGCAGCAGTGCTTATACCGCGCTGTTTCAAAAAGCAGGACTGATATTGTAATGATTTGACGGATTCACCTCACATAGTTTATTCACCTTAAACAATAACATTGGAAAATGTAAACAAACTAAAACGTTTGAATTTATGGGACACTTCCAATCTGTACTTAATGTACTCAACCTTCCAGTAGTCGCGCCCTACTCAATCACACGAGCTGTCGCGTGTTGTAATTTTTACATTTAATTTTCCAAAGAGTGTTACCGTATGTATTCTGTTTACTGTCAAAACATATTTATTAATTGTATTATTATCATTCTCATCTCATTGGTTTATTCTACGCCTATAAACTTTTAGATGATTACCATTTCGTAGCCCAAAAAGGTACACCAAGCAAAGCCATCAATTCTGTGTTATTGGTTCGTTTACAGTCCCCGTATACGGTACAGTCTTTCCCTATTATACTTATGCACTGTGGCTACTAAATGGCACATAAAGACTGAAACATTGCTCGGTTGATACTGCAACTCAGTGGAGTGATGGGGAGAAAGTTTTGGAATACATATGTGACTCATTCACTGACACCACCCCATTCAATAGTTTTGTGCAGAAAAAAATTGACACTGTTGTACTTTTTACAACAGCGCGACTGCCGGAAGGTTAAATTGTGGACTTGTTGAAATTAACCTTCAAACAAAATCTTATTAAAATCTTATCTCTAAGTAATTTTTGAAATCAACAAAGGAGATTCAGATTCCTTTATTCATTTGTGTTAACTAACAGAACAAAATAGGCCTACAATAATTTATTGTTGTTCTCGCCTTAAAAATAATTACCAGTAAGAGTAAAATAACATGATGAACCATCTACAGACTGAAGAGTTTTACAATAATATTGAGCAAATATAAATATGATGAAATATGCGAATATTGAGATATTACTGTAATGCTTCACATGAAACGGTGCAATTTTAACCTTTACATGACCATTCTCAGAATGCTGTTCTATTAGGTATATCTCCAGTAACGTACGGTACCTACTTATTTTGAAAGGCAGGCATTCCTGGAGACCAAGAGGATTGGGTTTACATAAGAAATATTAGGATCTGAGGGCCGTCTTCACAAATATTGGAAAAATCACCGTTCAAAGAGCAGTAGGTATTTTGAACAAAACAAAAATTCTTTCTGACGATTCCCCGGTCATTGAATTGCGGAGAAGACGAATCAAGTGACAATAAATGAGTAACTTTATGCTGAATATTATTATTAAATATGCCTTATTCTAATCCGTATTCTGTTATGCGGAAAACATTAGATTAGTAGATTATCAGGGAGAAGAATTCATTGATTATCATTCTTAATAAGTAGTGAGCCTATATATTTGAAATATCACACGAAAAAGAGTTATTCTCCATTTCATTTATTTAAACAGCTTCATGTATGTGGAATCTCAGAAACACCTTCGGTTAAGAGGATGATAATGAATTATCGGCCCTTTTTTGAAAGGACCACACTACGTCAAAGTTTGAGAAGCTGATCTCACAGGAGTACTTACAAATAATCAAACGAATCACTTTTATTAAATAATTACCTACTTTAGAAATTTGATGGTTTTTGTCTTGCGAATGACTGTAAATGAAAAATACCGTACCGTACTGCAAAATATAAGGCAATAACAATAATATAATGAGAAGGCCTGCCTCAAGGAGAAGAAGAAAGCTGTGGAGATTCTTTAATGCACGTACATTGCAATTCTTCTTGCAGGCCTTCGAATTCATCGTTGCGCATGGAGCTGTTCAACAGGAACAGGTCATCACTCATCAATAGTTACAGTACAGAAGCAAGAATGATTCATTATCCAATGACGTCCAGAAAGAGAATAATGTTATGATTAAGTCACAGTGATCATATCAGAATAATCAGGAAAAATACTAAAAAATTAAATCAAACCAACACACATTCTTTCCTGCCATTAATTATTTATTCGTTCTGACATTATTTTATTAGCTATTTCCATATTTTGTTTTAGTATTCATCATCATTATAATCGTTATCTCCTCTACTAATTTTAAGACAATCAATTCCAATGTATCAAAACATAGCCTACAATGAGAATGGGTCTCTTCACCAACAAACAATTATCTATACAAATTTGTTTTTTTATTGATTTAATGAATCAAATTGTTGTGTTCCTCAATTAAAACAATAATTACATCCAATAGTAGAAGTATAATATGACTAAATTTTTATTAATATTTTAGGTACGCAAGGTACCGGTTAACCATATATGATGACTTGACCAGCTTATTGACCTTTACATTACACTAATGACAATGTGCGCGTGTATGGATGTTGATGCATGGTACTTGGAATCCGAGAGAGAGATACTTTGAATTCATTCTGAAATATTCACTCAAATGCACCGTATGAGACTACCGGTACTTCAATTTATGATTGGAATTCAAATAGAGGTGAATAATGAAATAGCCAGCATTTGAACTATTATAATTATTAGAGTAGATATGATTGTAGTGTAACATTCAAGGCCACAAGTGAGAGCTTCAATGCATTATTAGCATCTTATTTGCATTTGTAATTTGATCGAGGGGGCCACTAACAATGAAAAGGTAATAATTTTTCATAGGTTTGTCGATTCCCAATAAGTCGTTGAAGGAAGTTGGGGAAAGCGGTGGATTGTAAGTGGAAGTGCTAGAGTTGGGTAGTGAGTGTGTATTGGGAATAAAATAATTGAAAAATGACAACTGTATTAAAGTCAATCAGGATTCCAACTGTCGAAGAGTTTAATGATATTGTTATTGGGAATATTGGTGAGTTTGAGAAATATATAATTGAATCCAAAAAGACCGTCGTAATAACTATCGTTGGGTCTAAATCATCAAACTGTTTTAGAATTATTGTTCTTGTTCTTTATTATTATAGTAGGCTTTTTAGCTTCTTATTATTCTTTTTTCGGTTGCGTACTTTAAACTATCAGTCCTGCCAAAGTAATAAACATTGAGGCCCATTTATGATTACAATTATCAATTCAATTCAAAATGTATTTATTTTGCACATAAATATACAGTAATTATGAAAAAAAAATGTTTTTTACATAATTCACCTTATGTATAATTAATAATAATAATAATAATTTATTCTTTGCATGTACATATTTTACAATGTTTGGCAGTTCGTCAAAACAATAAAAACAATAAATTGTTCATAAATATAAACAACAACAAAAAATACAAGAAGAAGAACAAGTCAATCAATCAATCAATTAATTAAAAACAACCTGTATGAAATGAAAGTTCAGGTGAAATGCTGTAAATTTAGATATGTAAATTAGTTAAGAATAATATCATTATTAAATAAAGTCCAAAACAAATTCTGTACATTTCCTCATTGCTGTAAATTAGTTGAGATTTATGATATGACAGATATGGCAGAACCCCCCAAGAACTCTTCCAAACTATAAAATTCCCTGTTCATCAGCCAGTTTCCCAGGCATTCCTTGAATTCCCTTTTATTCTTCAAATTTGTGATTTCTTTAGGGAGAGCATTTAAAATCTTTTTAATCATATACTGAGGGCTTGTCTCAAAAAAATTAGTTCTATGGCCTGAATTCTCAATTCTCTATTATTTCTGGTATTGTACCTGTGGATAGATGCCCCAGTGAGCCAGGACTCTCGCAATTTGAATCCATACATTGCACATTCTTGAATATAGAGGCTAGGAAGAGTAAGCATTTTTAAATTTTTAAATGACCCTCTACAGGAGGTTCTTGGAGATTTCTTCAAAATCATCCTGACAACTCTCTTCTGCATCCTGAATACCCTTATTGAGTCCTGTGAAATCCCCCAAAACATTAAGCCATAGGTCAGGAGAGGCTGGAAGTATCCATAGTAGGCAGTCAAGCTCACTTTCTGACTCATTATTTTTGCTAGCCTTGATATTGCAAAGACAGCTTTACTCAGCTTTTTGATGAGGCATTCAATGTGCATCTTCCATTTAAGCCCAGAATCCACTTTTATGCCCAGAAACCCACACACCGCCGTAGACAAAACCTCTTCAGCCTCAATCCGAAAATTCATACATGGAGGAGTGCTTTGGCGTTGCAAGGAGAAATCGATGTAACAGGTCTTTCTCACATTAACTGACAAACGATTTGCCGTGCACCAATCCTGGATATTACCAATAACTATTTCTCCTTGAGTCTGCAGTTCTCTTATGTCCCCTCCCACGAGTAAAAAGTTTGCATCATCTGCAAAAAGGACAGTGCTTGCCTGTGTTATATTCTTTGGCAAATCATTGATGTACAAGGAGAATAGTATTGGCCCTAAAACTGTACCTTGAGGTACTCCTCTAGTCAGTTGCCTTTCTTGGGATCTGTATTTATAGTTCTTCACGTGACCATTTTCTGCTACAATTTCAACAACCTGTGATCTGTTACTGATGAACGACTTTAGCCATTTCAATGTACCGGTACCGTAATATAATAAATGAATTTCATTACTGTATTTCTGCTTTGTTACAGATGAAAACGCAAAACAATGGCCCTTAATGTCCAGTCCAATCTATACGCTAATGATTCTAGCAGGCTACCTGTACTTTTGTACCTCTCTTGGACGAAACTTTATGGAGAAAAGAAAACCTTACACACTCGACCGAATAATGATCACCTATAACTTCATTCAGATTTTAATGAATGGTTATCTATTCTATAAGGTAATTGAATATAAAAATTACTATGTGTCTTATTTAAAATGGTTTTCCTCTCATACTAATAAGGTTATAATATTTATTATTATTTGATATATCGTAGGGAATATGAATAAAATTTATTAAATTACCTACTAGTATATATTATATTATGAAGGATGATTTTCTTGTTCTGAAGGGGGCGAATACCAATATAGAATGTATGGTACCTAATAATATATTTTTACCATTGAAACTTACTTATTGAAATGCACCAGCCAAAATATAATATGTTGCATGATTAATTAGCAAAAAGGCTATTACGGTATTATCACAGTGTTTTCAATCAATCAATCAATCTTTATTGTTGTCATCAATGTTATAAACAAACGTCATGTGAAGCTAAAGCCGCGTCCAGACTATGCCAATCGACAAAGTCGATCCGCATGTGTCGATCGACACGTTCGATATTTGACTTGTTCACATACCTGCGTGAATGTGGACTAGTCGGGCGGCACACGCCGGTTTAAAGTGAAATTAAACTGAAGTTAACAATAAAAGAGTGATTTGGAAGACACTGCAGTGGCGGCTGCTGCAATTATCATTGCAGTTTGCAGGAAGTCAGCATGATCACGTCGTCTGCACCACTCCCAGTTATTAAAGATTTTTATCTCCTTATTTCGATCTCTGGAAAACTGGATTTGCAATTTTTTGATCTTTTTCTCCACATCGCATTTCTCAATGCCAGCGATTTTGTTAGTCCATCGTGCCTTTTGTTCCTACAAAAAAAATATAAAATTTTGTAATACAAAACATTTTTATTACAAATACTGTACAAGTTGGGCCCCACAAGAAACTCTGTTCACGATACAAACAAAATTGTTTGGTCGTCACTCCAATCCATCATATTAATATAATATGAAGTGTATATATTAATAAAATAATATAAACTTGAAATAATTTTAAATAAAACAACTATGAAACAACAGTGTGAAATGTTGCGCAACCCGGTACAAAACGTACACACTGCTCATGTCGATTTGACTTCTTTGATCCGTACCGGCTTGATTCGGGTTGAATTCGGTTCGGGCCGGCGTGATTCAACAAAGCCGGGCGACATGTCCACACTTGTTCAACAGTGTCGATCGACCCCATTCGGCATAGTGTACCTTAATATAATGTACCATAATACATAGCATTACACATACTAACAATATACCATACCGCCAATATAATAACAATATACCATACCGCCAATATAATAACAATATAAATATAATATATTAATAGTCATTATGGCTTTTGAATGATTGAATGTTCTATCGGAGTGGGGTAGATGCTTGTGAGTCATCATGAATTATCTGAAGAGAATGAGACACAATTAATTAAAATGGAAAACGAAATATAATCAATGGTGATAGTAGAATTAGATAACCCATTAATAAGAATAATAATTGAAAAAACTAAAAAAAGTTATTTTATTTTCCAATAAAAATAACTGATATGCATTATTTTAGGAATGGCAAATTTTGAAGGGGAAGAGCAAACTCTAGTTAGGGTACCGTATTCATTTTACAGTGATCTTATATATTAAACGATAACTTATATGTGATTTGATGTGAATAAACAAAAATATGTCAATTTAACTATAAATTACTTTCCCAAGTTTATTTTTTCTTGCTTTCTTCACAAAATTATTTTCATCAGTCTAAAAAATTGAGTGGATTTATGGACTGTATATTGGTATCTACCAAACAGTGATTTTTACATAAGCATATTGTAATACATTAGCCTATATAATATCAAAACTTTACTTTTGTTAAACTAATGACAACTAGTGCATCCTAAAAATAGTACATATTATGCCAATTTCGATGAGGAATAAGGGAAAACAAATCTTAGCGTTCCAGGTTCTATTTATTGGTTTTAAAATTCGGTGCTTCATTTGAGTCAACAATTAAAAATAAGTCAGAATTGAGTTGTCGTTTTCAACGATGGAATCACCGCTGGCTTCCAAAAAAGACATGTTTCCATTGAATAACTACCTGTATTTGATTAAAAAATGTTGTGTGTAAGCTTATTTTTGGTAGCGGTTTTAAAAGCGGTACAGTAGCTTAATTTATTTTAATGGTAGGTAGCTGTTTTACAAATGAATAATCTCCTGACGGCACTTCTCCTTTATTTTATTATTTTATTTTTTACAAATGAATAATATACGGTACAAAGCAGGCGTTGCAGACAGAGAAACCATACAGACTAGTAGTTAATTTTATAAAAGTTTCGTACGCGGTAAATTAAAAACTTAGCTAATCCAAATACATCGTCATTTACATAGGCTATGCCCATAGTAAAGTACCTCATATCTTACTAGATATAAAGATCTTATTCGCTTTATTTCAAGTATAATTTCCTCTATCGATCTGATTATTTTTCAATGTTTTTTATATCTTTTTACAGACATCTTCCGTTCTATTCTCCTCGGATTATTCTTTCTTTGAAAGCCGAATTGATATGAGACCTGACGTGAGTTATTTATAGTTTCTATCTATTCATTCCATTGATTTATCTATTTATTTTAACATTTTATTCATTTTTCTGTATTATTCATATAATAAAAATCAAATTAATGTGAACTCCTGTATTAGAATATAATTCATGAACAGGTATAACCATATAAAAATTACAAATTGCATCGATAATCTACATTGAAGTTGAAAATACGTACGGTGGTTAAAATTGGGACCAAATCGGAGACCTTCAGTTTCAGAATTTCGCATGTGGCACTAAGCCAATAATGCACTGTGCGAATTGTCGAATGATATATTCCTATTTTCTCAGAAGACTTTCCTCTTCCATAGTAGGGTATGTCTGGCGAATCAAATAAAGTTGTTCAAATCACTACCTTACATCAGTTTAAGACAAATATAGGAATAGATCGTAACCTTTTAAATGATTTAATATATTTATTAGATCATCGAGAAAATAAAACTTTTAATATGTATTCTGGAATCTTCATATATTAATGAAAAGAATTTTGCAGTTATAACATCTTCAACCTTTAACCCCTTCAAACTAAAAGAGATTAAGTTATAGATAATTGGTTCATATTTTCTCATTTGGTGATTTTTCTGGAATCTTCATATATTAATGAAAAGAATTTTGCAGTTATAACATCTTCAACCTTTAACCCCTTCAAACTAAAAGAGATTAAGTTATAGATAATTGGTTCATATTTTCTCATTTGGTGATTTTTCTTCAGTTCCAATGATATATTATAATTATATTGATTAACGATTACAATATTTACTTCGACATCCTATTCACGAAAACTTTCCTTTACAGTACCGATTATTTTCTCTCGTATATTAAGGCAATTTTTATAATTATTATAAGTCTCAAGAAATCAGTTCAAATTTTTCCATTTTCTATTACTTTATTAATACTCTGTATACAAAGATTCAACTTCTAAGTATTAAAAAAAAAAAAACATTATTTTCAGCCAAATATTTTGACAGAACTCTAAACAATAAGAATACGCGGTACAAAAAAAATAGGTATTACTAATCTTAATTCAATCATAATTGAAATTATGATATTACTGTTACTCTTATCAATTATTTCAAATTAAATCAGCTATGGGAAGTTTTGAAAAATCTTAAAAGTATTTTATCATTGCATTAAAAATAATTAATAGTCTAAAATCTGGAATGATATATTCTGACATAATTCCAGACATATATTAAAATAATTAATAGCTGTAATTTCATTATAATCCATAAGTAATTGAATCGAACAATTAATAACAGGAAAATATTCTTGCTGTTTCAGAGACTATTCTTCGTTTATTTATATTTCATCAACAAATTAATCGATTTGTTTGATACGGTGAGTCTAATGTGATACATTCTTACTTTTAGAATCCATAATAATCTCCTATCAAACTATCTTAAAACCCAGCTATTATTTAAATACATTTTGTATTCAGTTTTGGAAATGTGAAGTGCATTATTATATTGAAAGATTTAGCTTTCCATATTCATTATGGAATATGAATACAACATTAAAATAATTCTTTCACTACGGTACCGTACGCGAATGAGAAATAAATTATAATACTCCTGACTCTTACTGTACTATAGTTGAGCAAATAAGCAATCAAAATAAAGTTTAAAAGTGGTTTATTCACACGTAATGGTAAACCCAAATGCCTACCTCAAGGCGAGCAAGTGAATAAATTGATTTGATTTGTAATTTAAGTTATATAGAATACGGTAATTAATTTTCGAGACTAGTTTCGGTTATGACATCATTAACCTATCTTCATCCGGTTGCAGATTTTCATGGTACTAAGAAAGAAGAATTCGCAGATTACATTTCTACATTTGTACCATCATGCCATGATGCCAATTATTGGTTGGTTGTACTCAGCATACATGGGAGGTAAGAAAGACGAAAGTCATCTAGCCTACTTATTCGATCTCTCTCTCTCTCTCTTGTTTGCTGTGTGGGCTTTGGCATTCTCTACCACTCTCCTCCATCATTTCTTTCAGCAGCCTTGACTGCCTGCCATCCTCTCACTTCCAATCATGCCAAGTCATTTATACACAACACATCCAGCAATTTCACAACACATCCCTTCCTCCTGCAGTTACCCAGCTCGCTCCTCAATATTAAAGGTAGGCGCACACAGATCGCGTCATCGAACGGTCGGCACGCATCGGACGATTAGATTTGATGCATTGTTTTCAATTGGAGTGCGCTGTCCGATGCGTCCGTCCGTCCGTTGACGATCAGTGTGCATCTACCTTAAGAGGTAGTTGTTGCTTCTTTTCCATTCAGTGAACATGTCCCAGCCATCGTCTCAACCTCTAAGACTTAACAAATCTCACTATGTCCAGTCCCTGAATAATTTCATCCAACTCAGCATTACCGGTATACATTTTGGTTAGATTATAAATGAAAGTTGTTTCTTGAAAAAATAATTAAAAAATGAATTACAAATAAATAAAGGTGTATTTTATTGTCCAGAAGCCCTTTTCATATGTCATTGAACCATAGATTCTTAGTTTCATCCACTTCAATACATTTTTAAATTTTGAGAATTGGTCATCAATGATTTGAGATCAATGAGAGATTGAGTTATTCTGGAGTAGATAATGAACTTTAAGTTGTTTGGTCTTACTTATATAAATATAGTGTGAGAATAGAATAAATATTAATGAATGAATTGATATATACAACTTTAACATTAGAAAAATACTTTAATATATCACTGAATTATAACAAATTATTTATTTTAAAACATTAACAGAAAACCTACTAAGTTATTACTTAAGGAACTGTGCTTTTGAATGTCATGAATGTCAAACAGCAAGTTATTCAATCAAATTCAGACTATTTTCTTATTTAGAATTTTCTACCTTCATTTTGCTGTGGTTACGATAGTTTTTTTCCACTTGATAATTCAGATGAATTTATTTATAATTGAATTATATATCTTCATTGTAGGTTATAGCCTACATCCTGAGATTTTATTTATGCAAGACACACATTATTCACTTCGTGCAATTCATATAATACTTGTGTCTCGTTTTGCTATCCTCTGTCTACGTCCCTCTCCAATTCATTATTTTCATGATCTATTTTTTTTACTTTCCAGCTGCAATTTCAATATTCTTCGGCGCCACAAATACTTTGGTGCATGTAATAATGTACACCTACTATTTGGCGACAAATTTGAATGCCGAATTCAAAAAGTCAATATGGTGGAAGAGTAGATTAACTCAGTTACAATTGGTGAGTAAAAAAATTAAAATCAACAAATTTAAAAATAGAGTGTTGATAATGTATTGTATTATGTACTATTCGAAAGTATACTAAAAAATCTGGTGTGGCGCACTCACACAACTTTCCTTGCCGTTATGAAAATTTATCACCTGACGCTAGTGTTCACGCGCATCTCAAGTCTACTTTTCTAAGATCTTAGCCAGCTGGTGACAGGACAATAACACTGGAGACACACGAAGTCTGCTATCTCTTCATAGTGAATGATTCAATAGAATCAACAGTTGCCAACAGTTTGCAATTGAAATAATAACATTTTCTCGAATTTCGAGCTTATTTTAAATTTCAGGTGAAAATGTTACTGAACATCAATTGTAGAGATTTTCATGCTTAATCTTTTCCCCTTAGAATTTTTTGTTTAAATTTTATCTGAAGCCTGATAATTGAGAATCTAAAATCAAACTTTACATAGATGGGGCGGAGCTCCTGGAATTTTTACAGATATGAGACTTGTGGCAGTTGATAGAGCTCATCAATTACTATTTTAGGTATAAATTTGATCAAAATCGTTGGAGCGGTTTTTGAGAAAATCCCGAAAAACCCTGTTTTTTGACAACATTTTCGCCGTAATCTTTAATTGAATTAGATCGAAATTGTTCGTGTCGGATCCTTATATTGTAAGAACCTTACGTTCCAAATTTCAGTCATTCCGTTAATTGGGAGATGATATATCGTGTACACAGACGCACATACACTCATACACAACACACACACACACACACACACATACAGACCAATACCCAAAAACCACTTTTTTGGACTCAGGGGACCTTGAAACGTATAGAAATTTAGAAATTGGGGTACCTTAATTTTTTTCGGAAAGCAATACTTTCCTTACCCACCTATGGTAATAGGGCAAGGAAAGTAAAAAGGCAGAAGTGAGTTTTTCTGCCGATGACTCAATATATATGCATTCATTTATTCATAGACAATAGATATAAAATGCAGGTAAAAACAACAGGCATTCGCCCAAAACTGCTTTAAACCTTTGGAATACACAGTCTAGAGGTTATGTAAATATTGTGAAAATCGCAGAAAAATGGAAAAAGAACTGAAAATCCTAAAAGGGTACGGTACTCTGTAAAAGCTCAAGCTCTAGAAGGTCAACTTCAAGTATCTAATTGTCCAATACTGCAGTAGGCTATCCTTGTATGAAACAAATCAACGTTTTTGAGAGTTGAGAGTTTTTTCCAGCAAAACGTTCCTGATGATGACTGCTGGACTATACAGCAGTACCTAATATTTTCTTAACAAGGACTGGATATTACTGACAAAAATGCATGAAATGCTGTACTAGGTACCGTACTTCTTTCATAGGTTGAGTAAATTGACTGAAAGTTATCACAACCACAAATTTATTAGAATAACGAGATATTGATAATTGAAAGGTGGATTCTACAAAATGAATATGCTTGAGAAATTTACGGGTACCTACCGTACTCAATTCAAATATGTTTTACTCTAATGTGGTGTAGCATGACACGCTGGGCAATACAGAGTAGCATACAAACATTAGACCATTTATTTTAAAAAGTGTTTCATAGAAAATTATCTGAATTTTAATCATTTTTTTCAAGGATCTACATAATTTGATTCTGTAAGCGAATGTCGATTACTTTCATTGTTTATTACGTTGGTGATTTATTGATCCATTCCGTACAATAATGTAGGTTTATAAACACAAAGTTTTTCCACTTTATTCATACAAAAAGTATCCAGATGTACTGTAAGAGAGAATTTTTTGTTTCAGGTTCAGTTCATCCTTGTCACATGCCACGCACTAGTTAATTTTCTTAACCCAAAGAGTGAATTTCCTGGCGTAATTGTAGCCGTGTCCGTGCCTCAAGGATTTATCATGCTCATTCTCTTCCTTGACTTCTACAAAAAGGCATACAACAGTAAGAATAAACAGCAGTGAGACAAAATTCACAGATATGCAGCAAGTATCAGCACAAAATAAATATATTTTCCAAACAACATCAAGGAACTTTATTAAAATCAGCTTATTTATTAAGAGGAGCTTATTATTATTATTCCATTTCTTCTTCATCTTCAGAGGGCTACATCTTGTTTTTCTCGCCTTCGTCTAATCCTTCACACCCGCCCCCACTCCAACTCCTTATTATCTTCTTCTTCTTACTCTTATTCTACCACTGCTAAAAATTTTCTATAACTTGTTATCCTGCAACTTAAATAAAATATTTTCATATCAAAACATCACCATGGGAAATTATTTTGCAAAATTCACATAAAAATTGGTTTTAATCTACTTGTCAAGGTTTCAAGACTGTACATTAGTGGAAACTAGTTTTCCATGGGAAAGATATTCTGCAAAGTTCACATTGTAATAATTTCTCCAGCAATCTAATATGAATCCAGTGTTAGTATTATTTTACGGAAGTTCAAATAGGTAATTATCCACGATTAAAAATTTGTTACATACCCAATTATTGGAATGTACCTTTGGCATATCTAATCCGTATGATTGTGTTGAAGACGGTGTGGATCCGCTATGTTGGCACTTGTTACAGTGTTAAGAATTCCACCCCAACATTGAAGCTTCTATAACAATGAAAGGAAAACATGAAATAGTAAAATTAATGATACATATAAGATTTAGGAAAATCTAATTTTATGTTCTAGAAACCTACGATGAGCATTCATTATTATTATTGGAGAGTTATAAGCTCTGAAAGAGAAAACAATTGGATGAAAACCTGTTACCGTATTCTAACAATTTGACACTAACTTTCAAAAGCGAATATCACGAAAACTGATGGGAATATCACAAAACTCCATGGAACAAATTAGCATTGTAGAGAACTTGTCAAGCTTTATTTTACAATACGGTAGTTAGTCATGTCGTTTGAACGCATTTTTCCAATGATAAAAGTGTGTAAGCTACTTTTAAACTACCCTCATCCCTTTAGCACAAGGGGTAGTGATGGGGATTTTTGATATGTTCACCCCCTATCCTAACTGGTCAAAACAAAGCTGCAAAGTTCAAAATTGTGTTGAAAAAACAAACAAATTGAAGATAATTTGATGCTCCAAAAGCTCATGATCAGCTAACAGCATGGATTTTTTTCCATCGATTTTTAAAAATTCATATGAGCGAAAATACCAAAAAAATTGAGGCAAACGAGTTTTTACCAAAAATGTCACAATTTCTAGAGCGAATATCTCAAAATTATAAAAAGATATAAAAAAGTTGTAGATCAATATTGTAGGAAATTATGTAGGGTAAGCTTCAATTTTGTATAGGACAAACATGTTAGTATAATACCCACTGGGTACGGGTGGGACTTTTGATATGTATAGGCCTACCTCCCTATTCTGTGTCCCTACTGCTATGTACCCTGAACAGAACTTTGGGGTCAAAAATTGCCTTCCAAACATTGCCCTCTATGACCCTTTGTCGACTGGACTATAGCATAGAGAAACAATAGCATAAGCTATGTTATGTCATAATAGCTTATGCTATTGTTTCTCTATGACTATGGTGTGAATGGGTGGTTTGTCAGCGCTGACCGTCACTGTCCTTCGTTGGCTTACGCTGGACTGGACTGGCCTCGGAAGAAATCGGAGCGATTGCAAATGGAGGCCAACGTTGGCCAGCGCCAATGTGTGGATGGTTGGTTTGACAGGATTTTACCTCAATATAGAGAAAAACCAAATAGACCATTGATAACCAGCTTGACCAACCCAACGGATTAGCTATTTTCATGTATTTTCAGATTATGAAAATAAATTATTCGATTCTATTTCTATTATTCTTGATAAAATCTATTTAATAATATTTTTATAGTATTGAGAGTTGGAATGTCTATCTTTTACATATTTTTATTGCAACCACATATCCTACCCAATATCAAGTGAACGCAACATGTTATCACGTACACCCTGAGTAGCTTCAGAGGTGGGTGATTGATACCCGGTGTTGCTCCTGGATGACTTCGCTCAGTCGTAATGTGGGCGGGGAAAGGAGGCAAGTCGAAGTTCCTCTTCCTTCTTCTTTGTGCCTCAGCTGGCGTGAACAGCACCTCCTGGTGCTTCTGACGGCGTGAAGGTCGCTCTCTTCTCTGATGACACAACTTTGATGTAATTTTGTATCGGCCTTACGGCCTCGGTTCCGCTCCAGTGGAGTAGGAAAAGGAAGGACAGACAGGATAGGGACGGCAGACAACGGTCCGCTGTGCCCTGGGGAGAAGGAAGAATAGGGACGGCAGACAACGGTCCGCTGTGCCCTAGGGAGAAGGAAGAATAGGGACGGCAGACAACGGTCCGCTGTGCCCTGGGGAGAAGGAAGAATAGGGACGGCAGACAACGGTCCGCTGTGCCCTGAGGGGATGGAAAGAATAGGGATGGCAGACAACGGTCCGCTGTGCCCTAGGGAGAAGGAAGAATAGGGACGGCAGACAACGGTCCGCTGTGCCCTGGGGAGAAGGAAGAATAGGGACGGCAGACAATGGTCCGCTGTGCCCTGAGGGGATGGAAAGAATAGGATGGCAGACACAGTCCGCTGTGCCCTGGAGAAGGAAGAATAGGGACGGCAGACAACGGTCCGCTGTGCCCTGGGGAGAAGGAGGACAGGGACGGCAGACAACGGTCCGCTGTGCCCTGGGGGAATGGAAGGTCAGGCACGGCAGACAACGGTCCGCTGTGCCCTGGGGAAATGGGAGGACAGGACGGCAGACAACGGTCCGCTGTGCCCTGGGGGAATGGAAGGTCAGGGACGGCAGACAACGGTCCGCTGTGCCCTGGGGGAATGGAAGGTCAGGGACGGCAGACAACGGTCCGCTGTGCCCTGGGGAAATGGGAGGACAGGGACGGCAGACAACGGTCCGCTGTGCCCTGGGGGAATGGAAGGTCAGGGACGGCAGACAACGGTCCGCTGTGCCCTGGGGAAATGGGAGGACAGGGACGGCAGACAATGGTCCGCTGTGCCCTAGGAGATGGAAGGTTAGGGACGTACGGCAGCCAACGGACCGCTGTACCAGGACAGGAGGTCGGGGACGTACGGCAGCCAACGGGCCGCTGTACCAGGAGCAGGAAGGTTGTGAGCGGAATGCTCTGGACTGGGGCTCGTCCGGCGTTTAAATACTCCCCCAAAGTGGAGGGGATGGAGTTGTGCCAGAGGCGGTGGAAATCGTCTCAATGCGCGGAAAATGGTGCGCCATCGGTACCTTCCTTATCTCCGCGGTCGGCTAGCTTTGCTGATAGCCGAGCGTCTTTCAGTAATATTATTAACTATTTTCTTGTCACAATTTTACTTTGTGACACCCCACTCCTACTTGGGGGGGGGGGGATCAGAGCCCTCTATGGCACCACCTTAAAAGGCGTGAGCCATCTAGGCATCACCTTAAGAGGTGTACACCTCTCAGGCATCACCTTAAGAGGTGTATGCCGCTCAGGCATCACCTTTAGAGGTGTATGCCACTGCTTATAGGCATCATCTATGCCTGGTCCACCAGGTACATATTTACATCGTCCATCTGGAAATTGGACTTTTATGCGTGGCTTGCCAGCCCGTTTACGCTTACCAGGTGTTGAGACTCGGTGACACAACACTGGATCCTTATTCCTTGAGAGTCCTGGTTTGGGATCCTGGGACTGTGAGACTACCTCTTTGACAGTCGAAGACTGTGTTTGCTCTTCTACATCCGTATCAGTTGAGGAGGGTATTGACTCCTCCACATCCATGACAGTAGGGGGTGGTGTTGTCTCGTTCACATCCATGACCGTGGGGGGTGATATTAATTTTTCCACATCACTCTTGGAGTTACCACTTGTGTTGGTGGCTGGGGCATGAATTGTGGCCCGCCGTTCAGAGTCATTCATCTCATTCCTGTGATCCATCACTACGTTGCCCGAAGATGCTTGTTCTGGAATATATGACAATTCCGCCCTGGCATCAATCAAAGCATTGAGTTCAACTCCATTCAAACCAACCTGCATGAATATCCTTTTGTCGTGATCCTTGTTGTCCTGAGATTCGGATTGTACAGCTGATATTGTTGGGACTTTTGTTGTCCTACTCCCCGATAATGGTGATCGCAACATAATTGGCTGTCTTGAAGGATTCAATTGGGGAGGATCCCACTCCACCTCTCTTGTGAATGTGTGAATATTCACTCTGTTTTTACGCATAAATTCCATGCCTAATAGCAGATCTTGTTCAGTCCTTCCATTATAGATGCCACTAGTGGAACTGTGATTTGTTCTATGGTCACATTAGTAGTCACTTTCCCATTTAACGGGTTGACCGTCCATCAGCTAATATCGCGCGGTGACGTGCTGGTTCTTTCCGTATCATCCCTATTTTCCGGATGACTTCATAGACCTCGTTGCTCATATAATTAGCTTCAGCACCCGTATCTAGCAAGGCCTGACACTTTTTACCGCCGATTATTACGGCAATGAATAGTCTGTTGTCTCTTGATGACTCTTCAATCACAGGAATCCTGTGTGCTGTTCGCATCACTGCTGTCTTGTTCGGAGTTTTATTCTCCTTCTGCACATCACAGACACATTTCAGTGCTCTCTTTCCGCTCCTTTTACATGGTGGGATATTGGGACAGTGTGATCTCCAGTGCCCCGGTCTCTTGTATTGCCCACACATGGGTTCAGACTCACTAAGAGATGGTCTGTTACTAGTAGGGGTTATAACTGTCTCAACCTTGAGCCTTGTAATCTTTTTCGTGTCCTCAATCATGTGAACTCTCGAATTCTGTCTATTCTGTTTCTCCTCTGCTTTTATTTGTTCATACTCCCTCGCGAATTTTTCCAATTCGTTGATACTATGAACATATGATTGCCGAATATACAATTTGTACCGTGGGAGGAGATTCTTATACACTCTCTGTAATTTATTCTCGCCTGTAAAACCTCCTCGACGCCTCATGAGTGTCAGTACATCTTCGAGAAATTCGTCAAACGATTCACGTTCTTTTTGCTTCCTTGCCTGAATTAGAGTCTCGAGGTCCTCCTCATAGGTAAGTGGGTAGTAGCGTGATCTGAAATCTGTCACAAAATTGTCCCATGATTTCCACTGGTCACGACGATTAGCCATCCATAGGGTAGCTTTACCAACTAGTAATTCAGGTAGCGCGACTAGTAGTTGGTTGCCAGTGAGCCCATAAGCTTGTTGTAGCTCGTCTAGCCTTTCTAAGAAGCTGGGAGCATCTGATTGGCCATCGAATGACAGTCTCCAGCTTCTTACTTTGTCACATACCGCCCCTGGGTCCATGAGGGGGTTTGTGTGAATGTTGGTTCAAACTTCAGCATGAGTACCTGTTGCTGAGTGTCCGGATTCCTCACTGCTTCTGCTCACTATTCCAGGTCTTGGGCTGGGAAAACGTACAGCCATCTTCTTATGTTGTTCTACTAACAACCTTCTCAACTCAGCAAGTGTTCCAGATGACACTATGCCCCAATCTTGTAGAGATTGAATGCTTCTTCCTTTTTCAATTATAGATCCAGGAAACTCTGGGGTCGGCTATCACCTCGGGGTTTATGTCCTCAACCGACTGATCCTCTGTCAGCTCCTGGTGTTGAGCATCTGAATCAGACTCTCCCTGTTCACTCATGATTCTTACTTCCTTGCCTCGTGCCCCAAGTGTGGGCGCCAATCTATCACGTACACCCTGAGTAGCTTCAGAGGTGGGTGATTGATACCCAGGTGTTGCTCCTGGATGACTCCACTCAGTCGTAATGTGGGCGGGGAAAGGAGGCAAGTCGAAGTTCCTCTTCCTTCTTCTTTGTGCCTCAGCTGGCGTGAACAGCACCTCCTGGTGCTTCTAACGGCGTGAAGGTCGCTCTCTTCTCTGATGACACCACTTTGATGTAATTTTGTATCGGCCTTATGGCCTCGGTTCCGCTCCAGTGGAGTAGGAAAAGGAAGGACAGACAGGATAGGGACGGCAGACAACGGTCCGCTGTGCCCTGGGGAGAAGGAAGAATAGGGACGGCAGACAACGGTCCGCTGTGCCCTGGGGAGAAGGAAGAATAGGGACGGCAGACAACGGTCCGCTGTGCCCTGAGGGGATGGAAAGAATAGGGATGGCAGACAACGGTCCGCTGTGCCCTGGGAGAAGGAAGAATAGGGACGGCAGACAACGGTCCACTGTGCCCTGGGGAGAAGGAGGACAGGGACGGCAGACAACGGTCCGCTGTGCCCTGGGGGAATGGAAGGTCAGGCACGGCAGACAACGGTCCGCTGTGCCCTGGGGAAATGGGAGGTCAGGGACAGCAGACAACGGTCCGCTGTGCCCTGGGGGAATGGAAGGTCAGGGACGGCAGACAACGGTCCGCTGTGCCCTGGGGGAATGGAAGGTCAGGGACGGCAGACAACGGTCCGCTGTGCCCTGGGGAAATGGAGGACAGGGACGGCAGACAACGGTCCGCTGTACCCTGGGGGAATGGAAGGTCAGGGACGGCAGACAACGGTCCGCTGTGCCCTGGGGAAATGGAGGACAGGGACGGCAGACAACGGTCCGCTGTGCCCTAGGGAGATGGAAGGTTAGGGACGTACGGCAGCCAACGGCCGCTGTACCAGGACAGGAGGTCGGGGACGTACGGCA
The DNA here is from genome assembly GCF_014356525.2 of Nilaparvata lugens. Taxonomy (NCBI): domain Eukaryota; kingdom Metazoa; phylum Arthropoda; class Insecta; order Hemiptera; family Delphacidae; genus Nilaparvata; species Nilaparvata lugens. The sequence goes on along the minus strand of NC_052508.1, from coordinate 61,133,810 downwards.
GCCAACGGGCCGCTGTACCAGGAGCAGGAAGGTTGTGAGCGGAATGCTCTGGACTGGGGCTCGTCCGGCGTTTAAATACTCCCCCAAAGTGGAGGGGATGGTGTTGTGCCAGAGGCGGTGGAAATCGTCTCGATGCGCGGAAGATGGTGCGCCATCGGTACCTTCCTTATCTCCGCGGTCGGCTAGCTTTGCTGATAGCCGAGCGTCTTTCAGTAATATTATTAACTATTTTCTTGTCACAATTTTACTTTGTGACAATGTTGACTGTTCAGTTTGTTGATAAAATATAACCTAATATCCTTACAATTCCGCTAAACATAACCTAAAAAATGATCAGTAGAAGTTTTAAACCGGTATGTTGGTCACGTGGGGTTGCCTTTGGTCTATTTGCGTTTTCTCTGTCGTTAAGATCGTTCTGTGGCCAGCGACAGACTGGGTCACATTCCTGACCTGATCAGGCCTGACTTCATTTTACAACTGAGTGTACACAGCTGTTACTTCCATTTCCTTGATAAAAAAATCTGGTGTGGCGCACTCACACAACTTTCCTTGCCGTTATGAAAATTGATCAACTGACGCTAGTGTTCACGCGCATCTCAAGTCTACTATTCTAAGATCGGAGCCAGCTGTTGACAGGACAATAGCGCTGTAGACATACGAAGTCTGCTATCTCTACATAGTGAATGATTTAATAGAATCAACAGTTTGCAATTGAATAATCACATTTTCTCGAATTTCGAGCTTATTTTCAATTTTAGATAAAAATGTTACTGAACATTGATTGTAGAGATTTTTATGCTCAATCTTTTCCACTTGAAATGTTTTGTTTGAATTGTATCTGAAGCCTGATAATTGGGAATCTAAAATCAAACTTTGCATAGATGGGGCGGTGCTCCTGAAATTTTTACAGATATGGGACTTGTGGCAGTTGATAGAGCAGATCAATGACTATTTTAGGTACAAATTTGATCAAAATCGTTGGAGCCGTTTTCGAGAAAATCGCTGAAAACCCTGTTTTTGACAACATTTTCGCCATTTCATCAGCCATCTTGAATTGCATTTGATCGAAATCATTCGTGTCAGATCCACATAGTGTAAGGACCTTAAGCTCCAAATTTCAAGTCATTCCGTTGATTGGGAGATGAGATATCGTGTACACAGATGCACATACAGACCAATACCCAAAAACCACTTTTTTGGACTCAGGGGACCTTGAAACGTATAGAAATTTGGAAATTGGGGTACCTTTATTTTTTCGGAAAGTAATACTTTCCTTACCTATGGTAATAGGGCAAGGAAAGTAAAAATTGGCGTACGTGTGCAGGGCTTTTCATTGAATTCTCAATTCACAGATTGCTAGGTGATCCATTGGAATGAGAAGTTCAAATCAATGAGCTGCTACCATCTGGTGCTACCAACCTGTAGGGGGTTGCTGTGGATCAGGGACTGACTCAATATAATTTAAACAAACAAATTCGAGTGGATAAGATTGAGCATGAAAATTTCTGCAATTAATGTTCAGTGACATTTTCACCTAAAATTGAAAATAATTGACTGAGCGAAGTGAGGTCTAAGATTCAAGTCGACGGTTTAGCATTTCTCTTGATGTTTAAATGTTGCGCATTGTAAAGTATCAAATTTGGGTAGATAAAAATCCCTAACCGAAATAGTAATAGGTCTGAAAATAAAGTAACTGGCTAATATCGCCAAATAGATAATAACTAAGATTAGATAGCCTCAGCTTGTTCTGGCTAAATGGTACAAAAACCTAAAAAGGATTTGAAGGAATTTTATTGCTCATAAATAGATTATTATATAAAATATTTGAAGATTGAGGTTAGGTACATGTATTCACGGATCGGTGACCTAGAGATCGATCAAACCGAGAAACGTAGAATCTGACCAAAACCCCTTGGCAGAGCTTTATTGCAATCAGATGGTGTGCAATGTGAAAAAACATCTGATCACGTGGCTAATTATTAGGTAGCATGGAATTAATATTAATGTATAGAATATTAGCTAGCATGTAAAGAGCATAACAAATAAACCAAATAAAATAATTTAATGTATTCAGGAAATAAGAGGTACCAGGCGCATGAATACCGAATAAAATTTGCATGCACCAATAGTAAAACGGCAGTTAATAGGCGGCAATTGTAGGCCAATTCAAAAATATTTATATATATTTCTATAAATGTTCGGAATCTATGTTGAATTGTTGTATAGTCTATGTTATCGATATGGCTCGAAAGCAAAGAAATTATTAATCATACAATCTAAGCAATATTTTGATATTTTTTGTAAGATCTATTTGAACCTAAATGGCGGAGGACTAAGATATTCAAATTTTATGTTAATTTGAAAGTCGGAAATAAGATTTGTAAAATTGAGAAAGGAGAACCAGCACTCGCCAACCAAATGCCACCAGGAGAGGACCCCAAATATTTTAGAGCGTAGTACCTTGATAATGATTTTGTAAAAGTTAAAGTTAAATTAAATTATTAAATTTCTTAAAAGACTTCGTGATGCTATTGTAAAGCAGAAGTCATTTTCATTTTTAAATAAATTTATAACCCCTTGGAAGAGACGATTCCGGCTACCATATTCCCGGACCACATGGAGTTGGATCGACATCGGCGGCTTACAAGAAGATTTTCGACACGTGAGTGATAAATTTGAATTAGTGATGGGCGCCCTAGTGCTTCGAATTAATCTAATGATCAAAGCTAGCTCGTCGAAAGGGTTTTTATTATAAATTAAGAAATTAATAAGAGTAAGACTTGCGCAAGTAAAATTAGTATTAAAGGTATTTTATTGAAAGAAAAATATAGATCAATATTTCAGAAATTTCTATTAAATCAAAGAAGTATAAAATCTAGGCTATTAAAACATATGCATATGACATTTAATTTTTGCAATATAATTTGCGATAGTTTATTATAGCTCTAATTCACTAGATGAATGGCTCTACCTATTCCATCAGGTGCCGAATCTTGCACCCTGAGATAAAAAATATATATTCGATACAAAGAAATCTACTAAGTACTAGAGATTTTAATATATATATATTTGGATTATTAGTGGCTAATTTATCAAGCTGATCTTAAAGCACACATTTTTAATTGAATTGTCCAAGTCGACAAGTATTAGCAAGCGCATATCGCAGCTACATGCAAAAGAATGCATATGATTTTAAGATAAAGGCACATGGTAATGATTCGTGCCATAAATCTAGAATATAAAGTTTAGCCTGTGATATTTTATTGATTTCAATTATTGTTCTATTTTTATATTATATTTTTTATCGCTCTTTATATATTTTTTGCCTCGATTTATTTTTTGCATTATTTGTGTAATATATGTATGAAACGTTTATGGTGTGCAATTTATTTATTATTCCTCAACACTATTGTATAAGTATCATATTTATATATATTTATTTTTTATTGAATTACAAGAGTTATAGGAGAAGCCCATACCTAGGCCTATCAAGATTTTTTAAGACTGAATACTATTAGAAAACCACGACCTAATTATATAATTATATCAAATCTCATGCTTTACCGACTGATGCCAAGCAGGAGGCTAATCGTTATTTAAATATAAAGAATAACGTCAGAGAAACATGTCGCCCAACGTGATAGGCCACGGATACGGCAGAGAAACATGCCGTACCAACGTGGGACTGATGATGAGAGCCGAGCTCATTGAATAATTATTTGAAATTAAGTCAATAACCATATTGAAAATTATAGATAACTTATACGAGTATTGAGGAAAACTGGCGAAGTGAAATTTGTATTACTTTTTGGGGAATCAATAGCTTTAAATAAGAAGAATTATATGTTTTAAAGAAAATTTTATATTATTAGTACTGTAAAAAATACATGTTTATAGAGAGAGATTATATTTTATGGGCCTAAACTGCTAGTCAGAAATCAATGAATAGTATTATTATATTATAAGAGCTTAAGTAATAAATAGGTTACCTGGCTTGTAATGTCCATAGGCCTATCCTCATTTGTGTCCTTATTAATGCCTTGTTGGCCAAAACTTTCACTTTTTTAACAAACACTTGACACTTAATCCATTTTTAAAATATGAGTCTCTTTTCGTCCACGCAAAGTAAGGTAGCAGACACACTGCAGACGGCGATAGTAGCGGAGATCGACGCTGAGGGGGCGCGATGGAGTCCAACGCCCAGATCTCTTCAATCACCGCCAAGAATCCTGTGAACAGTAATAAACCGTTAAATGTCTCCCAAGAAGCAATAAGAAGGGTTATAGTAGAGGGGATGATCAAGTCATTTTCTAATAGTTTAGAAAAAACAATGACCATGGTAATGAAGGACTTGAAGGCGGAAATGAAGGAAATGCGGGAATCATTAAAGGATACATCGGTAAGAACGGGTAAGGAAACTGCGGACACAATACCAGCATCTACCGCTGAAAATCAAGAACTAATTACAACCGATTTAACAGCAAAAATAGATACTGTCACTTGTGAGTTAAACGAAAGAATAGATAACCTACCAGCACAAAACACTTCGCAAATTCATGAAATAGCTCACCCAAATTCTGATATAAATCAAAACATAGTACAACTTGAAAATCAAATACATCAATTTCCGCACAAGAATATAGAGCCTATTCCCATAGCAACGTTTGATTCACTACACAGTTTCAATGAATTAGGCCATTTTGACAATACAGACCGCTATCTCCAACCTAAAGAATTTATAGATCAGATAAAACTAGTTCAATCATTAACACCACCTCTTGGAATTTTTGGCGTCTTCGTTTGACTAGTTTATTGATTGGCGAACCCCTGATGTTCTTTCGGAGTAGAGCCCATGAATTTACATCATTGGATGAGTTTGTAGCTGTCTTCCTGGAACAGTATTGGAGCAGAAGTAAACAGTTGGACGTGCTAGCGGACATTATATCATGCGTTTTCAACCCTAACTTAGACGGTGCATGTACCACTTTCGTCAATGCCCTACAGTTTAAAAATTCTCAATTGAGCGAGCCCATTAATGAATCGGCATTAGCAAGTATTATTTTAAAGAAGCTACCGTATCAAGTTAGAATGGCACTCACCACACAACCCATTACTGATTGCAAACAGCTGATAATCATTTATATGGCATACAGTCTGTGATGGCAATATCAAACCACCGTTCAGACCAGAGATACACACAGAATCAGCATAACTCAAAAAGTAATCAGTATAACAGCCAAAATTATGAATCAGTACCATATGATTGCTCACGATCTACCCCTCAATTTAAACGCCGCTATAATCAAAATCAAAATAACAGCTGGAATAATAGAAGTTTTCAGAATCGTCAAACAAACCATTATCCACAGCAAACCTATGAAAGAAAGTATTATTATGGCCGTGATCGATTTAACACAAATAATGATAACATCAGAATAATTACGACAAAAATTACAAACCGCCACCTCATCAAATAAGTACAAACTACACATTAGAGCATGCGTCCAGATCAAATCACCAAAAAACACAGAACCCAACACCCAACAACCCGCCACCAGATACACAGAAAGCTACAGCTAATAAACCAGGACTATATGATACCCCCGATATAACACCTACAAGCTCCAATGAAACAAACAAAGAAAATCCAGATATTTCAACATCATACACCACCTTTAGAAATGATTTACCGGAAATATTATTAGAAGAACAAAAGCCAATACCAGATAAACCACCACCAAAAACCAGCTGTAAGCATCAATCCCTACTGAGCATCCTGTTCCCTACCGAAGATCCCTCACCGCCGGAGAACACCAACAGCCACCAGGATCATGCTATAATCAAGGAGTTGGTGGATACAGAGCAAATTGAAAACGTATCAGATCCGCATCCGCATCATTCGACCCCACAGCAAACCAAGGACCCCATGGAAGAACGAGAAGACGGACTACCGGACAAAAGGAGCGACCACCGCAAGGCCCGGAGACGGAGGCGCCCGAGGACACCCGACCGACATCAGGACGAGGAGGACAGCATACAGGACCGTAGGAGCATGCATCGTAAGGCCCGGAGGCGGAAGAAGCGACGAAGGAGGAACCACGCGCGCGCATACCGGCCGCATGCACGGTTCAAACGCCCGAAGAAGACACCGGACCGAAACCAGGATGGAGGACAGGAGCAGACCGACGACGTGCATCCGCGGCACATACGCTTCAAGAGAGCCAATCAGCGATGTGACCGGAAGAATGGGCTAAGGAAATGTGATAAAAACGGATGGAATGAATGTAACAAAACCGGAGCTGCTTACGAAACTACCATGGATTCATGTTGGATTAAAAATGGAACTAAAAGGACTATTATGGATTCACGCCGGGAAAATAACGAAATGGACTACTTATTGAGATTGATGAAGGATGAACGGTGTTTGAGAAGATTGGAAGAATTAAAAAATAATATTAAGAAAGTGAAAGTACCTGGATATTATGCTATTGAAAAGATGATAAATGTTTGGATATGGTGTTTAATGTTTGTTATGATGGCTGTGATATGGATAAAAGACTGTGTTGTAGATATGAGGGAAAATATTGTATTGTTGGTATTGAAAGAATCTATTATTGATAATTGGAAATTTAATATTATAAAAATGTTTACTGTTGTAAGCCTAATGAGTTATAATGAGCCGAAATCAAGAATATTAGATGAAAATAAGAGGAAAGATGAATTGAGACTACAGGATGAATTGGAAAAGAACAGATTAAAAGAAATTATTATTAAAGGAACAAGGAGTTATTTGAAGAAAGAGTACACCAGATACAAGGGATTTAAATTCATGAAAAAATTATCAATTAGGACAGCCTCAACAATCAACAAATGGACAGCAGATAACCCAACCAGCCTACAGCAACAATCTACAAACAGAATGCAAGAAGATGCAAGTAAATCACAACATTTCCACATGCAATATCATCGAATTTCAAATAAATATGATAAGCAATCAAAGAAAACACCGCTATCAAGCCAATTACTAACCTTTTGTAATAAATTTAATCTTGGCATAGGACCGCATGGCAACAATCCAGTGTTTTAATTCCTTCCAACCGTTAGAAGCCTGCAATAAGAAAAAGAATAATTTTTAAATATGTAATTAAATTAGCTACATCAACTAAAAAAGGACACAAGCGGGGATAGTATGTTTAAAATTTGTTAATTACCTTTGAAAGGAAAAAAATGCAGCAATTAGGTTAGTTATGAAATTCGACAGCAAATTCTGTAGAGCCAGTGACCAGCTGGGCAAAGCCAACTAAATCAAATATGTAATGTCTGTAAACATATGATTATAAAAAAGTATGGTACCCCAAAATTGTTATTTATTAGTGTTATTTATTATTGTTATTTATATATTATTAATGTCGGTATATTTATTTATATGTTTAATATTTATTGCCTTTAGTTATGCCACGTTTGTTACCTGAAAAAAAAAACTAAAGTGAATGCAAGCTACCAAAAAACCAAAGAGCCATTAGCAAAAGAAAAGTATTGTACCTGATGTATAGAAAATTATTTATATTAAGACCTAAGAAATACTATAAGATATAAGCCCAGAAGTTTGTGAATCGAAATTATTGTCTGAAAGGAATCATTGTGAGAATCATGAAATGTGTGTAGTTAGGTTGGCGGCCCTGCAAGCGGCGAATTTAAAAATATTATGTTTTAAGTGTTGTCAGGAGGAGTGCGTTTAGAAGTTTATATTTATGATATTTTATGTGTGTTGAGGAGGAGAATTTGTTAGTGTATTTGATAAAGGTATAAAGGAGATGCAGCAAATATGTCTGCGAACTGTGATAGAAGTATGAGAGTATAATTTATAAATAAAGTATAGTGTATATCGATGTATTGAAGGGTGGGTTTTCATTAAAAACATTGTGATTCTCAATATTTTGAATTCAAACCCAGGGGCGCGTGTAAAGTATCAAATTTGGGTAGATAAAAATCCCTAACCGAAATAGTAATAGGTCTGAAAATAAAGTAACTGGCTAATATCGCCAAATAGATAATAACTAAGATTAGATAGCATCAGCTTGTTCTGGCTAAATGGTACAAAAACCTAAAAAGGATTTGAAGGAATTTTATTGCTCATAAATAGATTATTATATAAAATATTTGAAGATTGAGGTTAGGTACATGTATTCACGGATCGGTGACCTAGAGATCGATCAAACGAGAAACGTAGAATCTGACCAAAACCCCTTGGCAGAGCTTTATTGCAATCAAATGGTGTGCAATGTGAAAAACACTGATCACGTGGCTAATTATTAGGTAGCATGGAATTAATATTAATGTATAGAATATTAGCTAGCATGTAAAGAGCATAACAAATAAACCAAATAAAAATAATTTAATGTATTCAGGAAATAAGAGGTACCAGGCGCATGAATACCGAATAAAATTTGCATGCACCAATAGTAAAACGGCAGTTAATAGGCGGCAATTGTAGGCCAATTCAAAATATTTATATATATTTCTATAATGTTCGGAATCTATGTTGAATTGTTGTATAGTCTATGTTATCGATATGGCTCGAAAGCAAAGAAATTATTAATCATACAATCTAAGCAATATTTTGATATTTTTTGTAAGATCTATTTGAACCTAAATGGCGGAGGACTAAGATATTCAAATTTTATGTTAATTTGAAAGTCGGAAATAAGATTTGTAAAATTGAGAAAGGAGAACCAGCACTCGCCAACCAAATGCCACCAGGAGAGGACCCCAAATATTTTAGAGCGTAGTACCTTGATAATGATTTTGTAAAAGTTAAAGTTAAATTAAATTATTAAATTTCTTAAAAGACTTCGTGATGCTATTGTAAAGCAGAAGTCATTTTCATTTTTAAATAAATTTATAACCCCTTGGAGGAGACGATTCCGGCTACCATATTCCCGGACCACATGGAGTTGGATCGACATCGGCGGCTTACAAGAAGATTTTCGACACGTGAGTGATTAATATTGAATTAGTGATGGGCGCCCTAGTGCTTCGAATTAATCTAATGATCAAAGCTAGCTCGCCGAAAGGGTTTTTATTATAAATTAAGAATTAATAAGAGTAATACTTGCGCAAGTAAAATTAGTATTAAAGGTATTTTATTGAAAGAAAAATATAGATCAATATTTCAGAAATTTCTATTAACTCAAAGAAGTATAAAATCTAGGCTATTAAAACATATGCATATGACATTTAATTTTTGCAATATAATTTGCGATAGTTTATTATAGCTCTAATTCACTAGATGAATGGCTCTACCTATTCCGTCAGGTGCCGAATCTTGCACCCTGAGATAAAAATATATATTCGATACAAAGAAATCTACTAAGTACTAGAGATTTTATATATATATATTTGGATTATTAGTGGCTAATTTATCAAGCTGATCTTAAAAAAACATCGAACATCTTGAAAATGTATCTTTTTATTAACGCTAGTAGACAGTTGACTATAATACTACCCGTTCAAAAACATCGAACATCTTGAAAATGTATCTTTCCATCAACGTTGTAGACAGTTGCAGCCAGACCTGATAACAGCGCTCACACTCTCATTCCGGAACGACACGTCACGGTACGATAAGACAGAAAGCTCTATGTTGATTTAGGATTTTTTCTAGACATTTTAAATTGATAAATTATTTATTAATTTTTGAGAAAACATAACAACAGGTCAATATAACTTACTGAACGCGAGGTCTACTGTTCACAGAACTACTAGTTTCGAAATTCGAGAAAATGTGATTATTCTGCAATTGCAAACTGTCGTTGGCAACTGTTGATTCTATTAAATGATTCACTATGAAGAGATAGCAGACCTCGTTTGTCTCCAACATTATTATTCTGTCACCAGCTGGCTCAGATCTTTGTTTATAAGTAGACTTGAGATGCGCGTGAACACTAGCGTCGATCAGGTGATCAATTCTCAAGGCAAGGCAATTTTCAGGGCAAGGAAAGTTGTGTGAGTGCGCCACACCAGATTTTCTTTCTAAATAATGGTTGAACATACGAAATTGAAACTTTGTATGATCATTTATAACAACTAGACAAAGCTAGAAAAAAATTATGATAATTTTTCAAATTCATAAAACAAAATGGCGGCCATTTGAAATTTTGTTTCTTGAATAACTCAGAAATCGTTGGTATTACAAAATCTTTACAAGAATAACTTTTTTTAGTAAATTTAATTATCTATCGATTGTAACCAAATTTATTGAGATTGGACCAATATTAACTGAGATAAGGCAGCTTTAGTGGTTGTTGACTCACCTTCCACGGGTTATGTAACGTTATTTTATTGTTTGAAATGACCTAAAATTACTTACTATTAACATTCAATGCAAATAGAGATTGTTGCATCATTGAGGCGACTCTATCAGCATGCCTTGATATGCACTGCAACAAACTTTCAGTGGTCACCTATCACTAAGGCTGCCATATCTCAGTTAATATTGGTCCAATCTTAAAACATCTGGTACCAATAGATAGGCAATTAAATTTACTAAAAAAAGTTATTCTTTTAAAGATTTTGTAAAACCAACGATTTCTGTGTTATTCAAGAAACAAAATTTCAAATGGCCGCCATTTTGTTTTATGAATTTGAAAAATTATCATAATTTTTTTTCTAGTTGTTATAAATGATCGTGTTAAAGTTTCAATTTTGTATTTTCAACCATTATTTAGAAAAAAAATAATAAGTAAAAAATCAAAATTGCCGCTGTGTGAGTAACTGAAGACTTCCGGACAATTTAAATATGATTTTTTGATATGTTTTTTACCCAGGAACAATGCCCTAGAATATTGGTAGGCAGTTCGTGAACACCCTGTATGTTAGAGTGAGTCCACCTAGATACTCATGTAGGTCTTTAATCAAAGAAAAATTAATTTAGAAAGTCCCCGGTTTCTGAAACCTGAATCACCTATCATTGCTGCTATGAGTCACTGCTGTCCCCTAAAGGGGAGCATGTCACTCATCACAAAAGAGAATTATATTTTAGAGTGAGTCTACCTAGATAGGTCTTTGTTTGAAGAAATTGATTTTTGAAAGTCCCCTGTTTCTGAAACCTGAATCACCTAACAATCTTTACTTTTAGGTAGTGTTAATTTATTGATAGAATTAATAAAATAATTCAATGATTGAAAAATGGAAGTTGTTCCTTTTAATTAATAAGAGTATACAATATTTTCGAATTTGTTATATTTTATGTTGCAATCATAAATAATATGTTATAAGAACATGTAACTTATAATAATACTAACATATTATAATATGTAACTTAATAATAATTAAGTTGTAAAATGATTGGATAATTAGTGTTAGATATTCATCTAATTTATGTTTTTTCAATCCTGATGTTTATTAAAATTTTGTAATATTTTGAATGTACCGAACATCAATGTCATGTATTTATTTAATTACCCATGCCAATAAATTAATAAATGATTGAATAATTTTAAGAGAATTCACCAATGATGACACATCATGAGTGTTTTAGACCTAGGCAAGGATGGTGGAACCAGGTTAAGGCTGACTACAGTGAGGTTCGTGTTATAATGACAGTGGAGAAAGATAGTAGAACAGCGTTGCCAATTCTCTGCCTGTCTCTTATGGAGGATAGCTGATTAGGTGTAATATTAACTGGTTATTCTTGTTTAGAGTGATCAATTATATTTTATTCCTCACGAAAATATATATTTGCCAACGATTAAATACTAAATTTTCATAATTATTATTGAGATTTTATATTTTGTTGATTGATTGAACTTCTACATTGTTAGAAGAGAATCTGTCAATGTTACAGAGCTAGAAAAGGATAGCGCTTTCTGCTTTGAAGAATGATACACAGGGGAAGCAAAACCAATGTTAATCAAATACTGCCATTATAACGTGGACCTTACTAAATGAGAGCTAATGAGGGAGAAGCAGAGGATCAAGCTGCATGACGTGAGTTGATAAGAATAAGAATAAGAATAAGAATTTTATTTGCCATTAAACATATAAACATCAATGCAATAGGCTTCGTCAAAATATAAATTTGAAATACATATTACAATATAATATATAACATGAAAACTAATTATAGCTCACAGTCTAGCAATACTACTAATATCACAGTCTAGAAATTCTCTTAAGTTATAAAATGGATTCTTTTTCAGCCAATTCTTTACCACTAATTTAAAGCTTTTTTCTTGCAAATTTCTTATTGCTATGGGGATTTTATTAAACATTACATGCCTCTGATACATATGACTCCTATGAGTTCTAGACAATCTTACATAGGGTGTGAGAAGGTCACCGTTTTGTCTGGTATTGTAATTATGGTTATCACTATTTTGAAGATAATTTCCCAAATTGTTTCTCACCTGGATTAGATTGTAGTAAATATACAATGAAGTCACAGTCATTATACCGAATTTAATAAAACTCTCTCTACAGGAATCTCTTTGCTGCAGGTTAGCAATAATTCTGATGACTTTTTTCTGTAGTATTAACACCCTTCCTGCATTGCTGCGTTCCCCCACAGCATAACCCATAACTGATGAGTGAGTGGAACAGGCCAAAATAGGTCATCAGTAGTGTTTGAGTACCTACGCAATATTTTAACTTCCTTATAAGATAGACTACTCTTGAAATTTTCCTGCATACAAACTCCACTTGCTCTTCCATGTTAACTTATTATCTAAATATAAACCTAACAATTTGACTGATCTATTCTCACAAACATTGTTCGCCAATGAAAAATATATATTCTCAGTCTTATCATTATTAATTGCTAATCTATTAGATTCAAACCAGGCCGTAGACAATTGGATACTCTCTATCAACCTTGCTGTAACGTCTTCCTGTCTTTTTTGAGAGCACATCAATGATGTGTCGTCTGCATACAGTATTGGTAGACAATTATTAGATGATACACTACAATGTTTTGTAGTAAATATACAATGAAGTCACAGTCATTATACGAATTTAATAAAACTCTCTCTACAATGGTGGGGAAAAATATCAACATAATACTATTTATCAAATGACTTGATAATTTTATTGTGGATGATGACCATGTGGTAAGACATGCATGATACACATATTATCATAGATTGTTGTGTCATCACAGCAAAAGGCTTCTAGCAAAATTTGTTGATGACAAAACAATGTATGACAACATGTGTTTACACTCATGTTCAACACACTTGTCCTGTCATTTCTGGCCACCCTACTATGAAACACAGTAAAATGAATTTGAATGAGTACATGTAGTCACAAATTTTCAGCTGGGAGTTGTTTCTTCTTTATGTTTTCTGGTATGTCTCCTCATAGCATCAGATCGAGCACATTTATAGTCACAATACTCGCAGCTGAAAGGTGTTTCTCCTGTATGTGTTCTGATATGTTTTTTCAAATCACATGATTGAGCACATTTATAGTCACAATACTCGCAGCTGAAAGGTTTTTCTCCTGTATGTGTTCTGGTATGTGATTTCAAAGTACATGATTGAGCACATTTATAGTCACAATACTCGCAGCTGAAAGGTGTTTCTCTGGTATGTGTTCTGATATGTGATTTCAAGCACTTGAATGTGCAAAATTAAAACTATAAACTGACATGAAATTGTCCGCTCTAGTTTCTGGAAATAGGATGATAATCTGTAGTGAACACTAGTAATCGAGTGAAGGGCAATTTATTGAAAGAATAAGATGTTGATGTTGTCAATATCACTATGTATATAGTGATATTATATCACCAAAGCTTACAAAAACTCAACTGTAGTGTTACTGAATACCACTAACCACCTCAATGAAGCCAACCGGCAAGTCACCAACCCTGAACAGTATCAACTCCTTCCTGCCCCCTGTGGGTTGGGGGAGCTTTGAGTCGATCATCGTACTCAAGAATGTGTTGAAAACAAGAATTCACCCACAGTATCCATGCTTGTCGTAAGAGGCAACTAAAATGGACCTCAAGGCAACTCCAGAAGTTGCCTTGCCTTCAAACCCACGGGATCTGCCCCATCAGGGCAGTTTCGGAGGGGCAAAAAGAAAACCCCAAGAGACCAGAGATGGGAGAAACTCCAGGCACAAATGTAGGTCAAGAGACTAAGTCGAGGGTAGCCAGGTGCCCTAGAGGCAATTTGGTGACCCCTCGTTCAGCGGAAGGACCTACAATGAAGCCAGGAGTGGAACACACGTTGGTCACGAGTTTGTGGGTGGAGAGACCAAAACTCACCACTGCTCAGAGAAGGGCGGCCATCAAGGCAAAACTTTTTGGGAGAGGTAAGGCTTCTGACCCTGCAGAGTTTCGATGGGGCAAAAAGAAAACCCCAAGAGACCAGAGATGGGTGAATCTCCAGGCACAAACGAGGGTCAAGAGGCTGAGTCGAGGGTGGCCGGGCGCCGGGCGCCCTAGAGGCAGTTTGGCGTCACCTCTCTCAGCGGAAGGACCTACAAAAAGACCAGGAGTGGAACTCACGTAGGTCACGAGTTTTGGGTGGAGTGACCAAACCTCACCACTGCTCAAAGAAGGACGGCCATTTAGGCAAAACTTCTTGGGAGAGGTGAGGCTTCTGACCCTGCGAAGTTTCGGAGGGGCAAATAGAGAAAACCCAAGAGACCAGAGATGGGTGAAACTCCAGGCACAAATGTGGGTCAAGAGGCTGAGTCAAGGGTGGCCGGGCGCCCTAGAGGCAACTTGGCCACCCCTTCCTTAGCGGTAGGACCTTCAAAGTAGGCCAGGAGTGGAACTCACGTAGGTCACGAGGACTAATCAGTCTGAAGAGACTGCCAAGCATATCACACTGGACTGTAACAAGCAACCGGGTGATGAATGGGATGTTAGTATAGGTAAAATTCCTGGTTCTTGTAAAGAACACAGGTATTGGTTTGCCTAACTAACATACTACTTGGGAGCACAATAAGCTTCGGCTTGTGGGGTCTTTGAACCTTTGGATCCTTGAATCCGTCCCTTCAAAACAATAAGCAATAAACTCCTTCCTTCTGACCCCACTCCACAAATCCAAAAGAAAGTCTTCAAATTTCTGAAGAAGCATTATGGTCCATCTGAAGGCCTCTCAGACTCAGAAATCAACATCCTTTCTCTAGGCTCTCCCAACACACCACACTTCTATCTTCTTCCATAAATCCACAAAGAAGGCAATCCTGGTCGTCCCATTGTTTCTAGCATAAATAGCCCAACTGAACGAATCTCTGCCCTTGTAGATTTCCACCTCCAACCCATTGTTGCCTCCCTACCTTCTCATCTCAAAGACTCCTTCCACTTCATAGATATCCTAAGAAACACTACTCTTCCAACTGACCATCAACTCCTCCTTGTTAGCATTGGTGTGGCCTCTCTCTACACATCCATCCCTTATTCTGAAGGCCTGAAATCCTTCGAACATTTCCTTTCCTCACGATCCAAACCCTCCACTCGTTCAACCACCTTCCTAGTAAACCTTGCCAAACTGGTGCTCACAAGCAATGCCTTCAGGTTTGAAGATAAATATTACCTTCAAACTCAGGGTACAGCCATGGGCACCAGGATGGCACCATCCTATGCAAACCTGTTCATGGGCCTCCTTGAACAGAATTTCCTTTCCAAACAAACCCTTTCCCCCCTGATATGGCTCCGTTTCATTGATGACATATATGGCCTCATGGATATGATACCCTCTCCCACTTCCTCATTCAACTCAACTCCAACTATTCTGTCTCCTTCACCTGGAATATTTCTGAATCCTCCATCAACTTCCTAGACATCAACATAATCCTTCTGATTCCAATACCTTATCCACCAGTACTTTCACCAAATCCACCCACACTCAACAGTTCCTACACTTTGAGAGTTGCCATCCCTACCACATCAAAAGATCCCTCCCACGTTCCCTCTCAATCCGAGGTCAAAAAATTTGCAGCAATCCTCACCAACTTGACGATTACCTCAAAATACTCCACCAAATCCTCCTGAAATGTAACTATCCTGACAGGTTGTTACAGAAACAAATCTCTTCCAGAAGAGACACCAATCAAACAACAAAAACATCCCAAATCCCTCAAACTCTAAAGCTCTGTACCACCTACTTCCCTGGAAATGAAAACCTCAAACCTGTCCTTGAAGATCTATTCCATGTTGTCTCCTCCAATCCCTCTACCAAACACCACCTTTTCCAGCAACTTCCCACCCTCATTTATAAGCAGCCTCCCAACCTCAATAAAATTTTCAGTAGAAACCAATCACTCACCTCTGATGAAACCCCAACTCCACCTGGTACCCTACCCTGCAAACGCCCCCGCTGTAAAACCTGTCCCATCACTGATCCCTCTATTTCCTTTGCCAGTCCTATCACCAACTACACTCATAAAAATTCATCAATCCAGTAATTGCTTCTCCAAAAACTGCATCTACCTCCTTTCCTGCATATTCTGTCCTGCCTTCTACATAGGTGAAACCACTACTGCCCTAAACCTCCGGATCAACAACAACCCCAGAGCTTCCTTTAAAAATAATACTTCTCTACCTATCCCTACCCATGGATCTGAGTACAACAAGAACTTTGACCAATGCTTCAAAGTAGAGGTTCTTGCCACCCTCCCTCCAAAAGCCCCCTCCATAGATGTCAAGAGAGAATTGGCTTTTATTTGTGTGCTTGGAGCTACCTCCATCCCTGGTCTCAACAGACAGCAATAGTGCCATAGCTATCAACTGAATTTTCAATTAAAATAATTTCATCACAAAATTTATTTCACTGTTATCAACTCTATACAAGATTTTCAATAATTGAAATAAAATAAATTACATTGCAATTCACTTCTATAAATTAATTCATTTTTCTAATTTTAGTCTAATTCTTTTTTGATTTCTAATTTTAAATCTCTTTTCTATAAATTCATAAGCCTTTACTTATTCATAACCCACTCAAATCTTAAATCTCCCGCTTGTAACCCATAATAGCCCCCTAAATACCTCCATAATATCACCTCAATCTGTACTCCTTTTCCCTCCATCCCTTTGTACCGCGTAATCTGTGGTCTCTACCGCTACAATTGTCTCTCTGTGCTCTGTGGTCATAACCGTTGGATTTCGAACTGCACCACTCTCTGTTCGGTCGAGAAATGGGACTCAGTTCCTCGAAAATTTCCGATTATAATGTATGTTTTCAAGTGTTTTTAATCTATCCATGTCGTGTGTCTCCTGTTTTAATTTATATTATAAAACTTCAAAGTGTTTTCTGTTATGTACTATGTATATAGTGGTATATAATATACCACAATTTCTCCACACATACAATCAAATTATTGAAGGAATTTGTATAAATGCAACTTAATACCTATAACTGTTGCTATGGCAACCACATATGATAGCCATTACCCTACATAATTATTATTCCTTCTTTTCCTATTTTTTCCATTTACAATCATGTATTTTTTGTTATTATCATTGATGAATAAAAATGATGAAATAATAACATGAATCTCACCATATTCTTCCTCTTTAATGAATATAAGATTATAGCCAGGGATTAGATAATGTTGTTGGCTGAAATCATTATCAGTTGGAGAGCATGCAGTGCTGGACTCTGGCGCTGGTTCTTGACTGCTATCATTCTCCTGCTTAACTCTCGCAATCTGCAATATTGACATCACAGACAATGAGAAGGCAATCGATTATTGTTACACTTCATGTGAAAGACACAAATATTGGTACTGTAAGTCGTGAAGGAACAGCAACTACTGAATTTGACTGCTGTCTTGAGTTATACCACTATAGTTCCATTCTAATGATAGTAATTGTCATGTTTTCCAATGATTTTGAAATTGCAAGCTAAGGCCAGCCATTCATGTTAAGGTTTGCCAAAGAGAACTGAACAGATTTCATCTGCACTCTGCAGTACACCTGGACAGGTATACTGTGCACTGGGTGAGTGAGGGGTAGTTGAAGTTGAAATAGAAGCCATCAAGTTCTGCTCTCTAGATTAAGATAAACTGATTGCTAGTTTGGTGGGTGTTAACAGAAAACAGACAAGAATGCTAGTCAAAATACTTACAACTTATTGTATAACAATAAAGTATAGACTTTCCTCTGTATTCATACACTTGTGATGTTATTGACAATATTGCGATATATACATTGCTTTTGTTCCTTGAATTTGATGGAAATAGAATTCTATCTAATTTGAACAAGCTGGTCTACCTGTGGGACTCCCCACAATTCAAGCCATGCGCAAATAATAATAAAAAGCTGGTGATCTGTGCTCTGTAAGTGTCTGTCTGAAGCACTTGACGTTCTGAAATCTTGAAGAACTGAAAATAGGCCTATAACCATACTAAGTAAATTAGGGATCTATATGCAAAATTTCAAGTTAATGAGATCAGACGTGATGATGCGTCATTCATGTATTTCCTACCTATCTCTACTTGTATGAGCTGATTCTTTCCTTTATTATAGGCCTACTGAAGATTATTCTGGTTATTCGATGGAACTTTTTACAATTTTGAATTATTTTCATACTGTTTTTCTGCCGAATCAGGAAGAAAATTTTTCATTCAGCAATAAGTTTTAATTATAATTTGATGAAAAAATCACAAACTAAACTGCATAACTTATTTATTCTAGTTAAGATAGAATACATGCCTGATTGGAAGTTGAACCATTGTGTGAGAATGACTCATCTTTGACGTTGCTATTTGCAAATTCACATTCTCCAAATTCATCCTCCTGCTTCTCGATCTTGATCTGCGAACATAAGAGAAGGCTTGTGTCACTTGAAAACTAGACGAATATCAAACTCAGCAAGTAATAGTGCTCAGTATTAAAATATGGGTTGTAGTAAATGATGTTTGTTTATTTCTGTTTGCCAGAATAGCAATG
Source organism: Nilaparvata lugens (assembly GCF_014356525.2). Lineage (NCBI taxonomy): Eukaryota > Metazoa > Arthropoda > Insecta > Hemiptera > Delphacidae > Nilaparvata > Nilaparvata lugens. Next base: position 61,114,906 of record NC_052508.1, on the reverse strand, counting down.
ATTCAAGAATGCATCCCTTAAAGAATGGGCAATTTTCTATTGTTCTCTTAGAATGAAGTTAAAAGGAAAACAATAAATTCAGTTTTATTATAAAGCTGTAATCAGTAAATCTCGAAGTGTATTGTTCAACAATACATGCCTGCTGAATAGTTGTATCACTACGTGCAGCTTCAATCCAACTTTCATCAAAAGCACTTTCCTGTTTCTCAACTTTAACTTGGAACAAAAAGACAAAAAAATCAACTTGAATCCTTCACAGTAGAATCTTGATAAAACACATTTTCTGTTTTAAGGTATCTATTTCAGATACCCTAGTAATATACTGTACTTGACAATTAATCCTTTATCAATTTATCAGGTAACACTGATGGTGAGAATGATCAATGCTTGTACTTTTTTGCACTTTTTTCAATTCAGACTCAGATTTCCAAAAACTCGCTTTTACGATGGAACATACTTTAAACCAAGCAAGCATATGGTTCAGGGCAAATGGTTTCCTATTGAATAATAATAAGGCTCAACAAATGATTTTTAGCTTAAGAGAGATTCCAACAGATAATAGCGTAAATAATGTCAAGTTTCTAGGTATATATATTGACGAAAAATTAATATGGAAGCCACATATTGAGTATGTAAATAGTAAATTGTCTAGGGTTATTTATTTGTTGAAGCAATTAAAAAATTATGTACCTGATAGCTATGTAAGGTCAGCTTATTTTGCATTTTTTCAAAGTATTCTTTTATATGGCGTGTTGTTTTGGGGTAACTGTAGCCATGTTAGCAGTGTGATTTTACTTCAGAAAAAAACCATCAGGATATTAGCAGATGCGCGTAATAATACTGAGCATTGTAGACCTTTGTTTATTAAGTTGAGAATCTTAACAATCATAAATCTTTATATATACACTGCTCTAATACATGTAAAAACAAAGGTAGAGAAAATTCCAAGACATACCATACATTCTTATGCAACAAGAAATAAGAATAGACTGAATATACCATTCCAAAGGCTTTCAAAGTCAATGAATAGATACAATATTATTGGTCTGAAACTGTACAATAAGTTACTCTAAGCTTAATAAATGAGTCTACAGATAGATTTAAAATGAAACTTTTCAACTGGTTAGTGAAAACACCAATGTATTCTATACAAGAGTTCTTGGATTTATTTATTTATTCGTTGATATAATTACAAATCATATGAATATGATCGGGATAGAACAACAGGCATAGCCCAAAACTATTCTGTTCCCAAATTTTGATAAATAATGAAATGTCCAAAAGTGAGATCCTGGAAGTGGGCTGTGGGGTCCCGCAGGGTTCAGTACTTGGACCAGTTTTATTTCTCATTTTTAGAAATGACCTTTTCTCAAGTAATTTTAATGGTATTCCAGTTTCCTTTGCAGATGATACTGCTTTCTCTTATTGTAATACAGACGTGCAAAACCTAAATAAAATGATGCAAGAAGATCTGAATAGAATGCTTTCCTGGTTCAATAGAAATGGCCTAGCCCTAAACCTCTCTAAAACTAAATATATATTATTTACATTGTCTAATCCTTGGCAACTCCTTCACCCATTGAAATTTCATACAATTTCTTATGGTCAAATCAATTGTGATTGTGGTACTGTGGCACAAACTGATTTCATCAGGTATCTAGGTCTGGTAGTGGATGAGAAACTCTCTTGGTCTCATCACATTTGTAAATTGAAAAATTATCTCCGCCATATTCTTAAAAAATTCTATCACCTTAGGAAATTCATTCCTTCAGTTGTGCTCAGGCAACTCAATTTTGCTCTAGTGGATTCCAAATTAAGTTATAGCATTAGTTGCTGGGGATCCACCTACAAAACCCATCTAGCACCTCTAATGTGTTTCAAAAAGCGATAGTACGATGTATGAAGGGTGTGAGCAGGATCGAACACTCTTTTCCTATCTTTCAATTTCTCAATTGTTTGCAATTGCGCTATATGTTTTCAAAGTCTTATCATCTTTATACATGTTATCAGGCAATCGAAGCCGGCAAATGTTCGAGAATGATACAGTATACAGAACTAGAAGAGTAGTTGAAAATTTAGCTAGACACCCCAGGGTGTATAACACTTTTTTACAGAAATCCTTTGTCTTTTTGGGACCAAAATTTTCCAACTATCTACCTGATTATATAAGAAATATTGAGAACAAAGTACTTTTGAAAAAACAAATATCAAAATGGCTTACCGGATGTCTGCCTGAAACTATTGAGAGTTATTTTTCTGTAATTATCTGATTCCCATTCTATTATAATACTTCTACCTTTTTTGCACATATCAACTTGGAAGAGAAAGATGTGTGAGTGTGTGTGTGAATGTTGCATTAAAAACTTTTTTCACTGACCTCCTACTTGGATACAAATTGAGAATAATTTAGCAAGTAGTATTTTTATTTTGACAGGAACTAAATGTAAGTTTATATCTGTAAAGAAGTTTATATCTTTATTTCACTGAGTTGTTTTTTTTGTCTAAATAAAAAATGATTTGATTTGATTATGCCAGTGCCTCTAACCTGAAACAATGAATATTCAGATTTGATGTATTTTTGAAAATATTTTTACCTGGACTTTGATTTGAGGTCTAGATGGTGATATATCTTCCAGTTTATTAACAATCACTTTTGCAATTTTCCCACCTGAAATAAATGTGAATGATTAGAGGAAAATTATGAGAAGAAAATAAAAAAATATTTATTGAATTTTCCAAATTGAGTGTTTGATATATGACCTGAAATATTTTCAAGTTGAATAGTTGCAAGAAATTCTAGTTTCGTTCAAACACAGTCTTGAAAAAGCTATTGCTAAAATATTTCACTTTGTATATATTATTTTTATGCAAAGCATTCAGTAAGTGAAATTATTCAAGGTACTAAACGTGCTTTTAATTGAAGAACACAGCTTTTCAACATGAGAAATCACCTTCTTGTGATCATAAAGACCTTAATGGAGATATTCCATTCAAAAACAGTCTGATCCCAAACACTGCTTGGCTTTGATCAGAACCGCCTTTTTCAGAACTGTATCTAGCGATCAACTTCAACCAGTAATATAATATAAATAACACTTTATTCAATCAAAAGCTAAATGTTGTTCCATTAATAAACATCATTCAATGAATCAACATAATTTTTTGATAACTTCAATTTAAAACCTGCACATACAGTATTGCATGCTCATAGGTTCAGAGTAGTTTATAAGTTCATGAGTTTACAGTATCTGTTATTTGGTTAAAAGACTTGGACAAACTTTTTCAGTAAAAGAATTGGAATTTCATATCAGATGCAAGTTTGAACTTAAATCAAAGGTTGAGATGTTTGGGAATCAAGGGAAGAAAAATGTGTATACTTACAAACATGGTACTCCATACTCTGGAAAGCAGTTTGACTCTGAAAACAATACAGAGCTCATTTTTCGATTGTTTATCTACAGTACAGCTTTATTAATTGAATTTCTCTAGATCTATCAATATGTATAACAATGAACATTTTCAGCTGTTTAGAAGCACTCAAATAGGCACAAACAACTCTATGAAGCTTCATTAGATTGTAACAATATAACAGTATTTATTCCTAGTTGAATAAACTCAAACTATTGATCAGTTGACTTGTAAGTAGCGCACTTTCAACATTTTCCAATTGCAGTTAATTGAGATCAAATTTAATGGGATGAATTGAATAACAGATGTGTACACTCAGTGGCAAAATGCAGCCAATTTGGCAACATTGTTCTCGTATCTTTCTTCACTGAACACGGAATTGGAAATTCCATCTACATATTTGAGTTCCGGACATTTACAATTCCACATTCCCGCAACAGCTACTATTGTCCCTGTGTGCAGGCTGTTAATGGGTGGACCTAAAATGAAGCATTTCCTTTAAAATAGAGTCTTTCCGTTTCCCTATAGTATTGACAGGTAGGGAAATGATCATATCAGAACTTTCTTATATACCAGACCTGTACCTACAAAAAGGCCACTATAGTTGGTGGCCGGCATGGGTAGGCTATCTTAAACGCGAACTAGACGAACAGAGATCTTGACAAACTGAGACGCTCTCTAACAGCTGATTATTAATTTTTTCTTGGTAGGAATAAATTCCTACAAGACCACCAACCACGGCGGCCATTTTTTTCTAGGCTCAGGTATATATAGTAGTAAGCCTATGGAGAAGGTTTTGATCTGATTCAATGGAGAAAAACAACAATTTAATATTGTATCTTTATAAATAGCTCTTACGAGTCAAATGGCTGACGTTAGCTCCAATGTTGGTCTACCCATCTACTGAATAAACTGTATATTGAATAAACAATGCGAATGAATGCAAATACAAGCTTGGTTATGCATGACCACTGAACCCAAGCGTGCAGATACTTACTTTCGGTGTCCATGATCACCATTATTTTATTTCCCTCCCAAAATTTAGCCACCCAAAAGGCTTTGTCATTGCATTTGTGGAGGTCGTCATAAAAGCGATTTGTGTGCACTTGAAATCTGGAAAGTCATTCACTCACTTTCTAGCAAGTTACAAAGTTCCTGTTCTAATGACATTTTTCAAATTTTGCTTTTTGGCTCATGCATGATCTGACGTGCACTTGCACACTTACGAATTCAATGTGATCACAAACTTGAATAGACAAGTCAATAAAACTGAATCCTGATAAAACTCAATTTCATATATTTTTGCAAAATCAAAACAATAAATTGATAAACGATACTGTTTTTAAAGGTTATGTTGAAGAAAAAATATTTCAATAACTCACCTTCTTATCCATTAGTTTATTAATTGGACAAAAACATATAAACCAACAATGAATAGGTGGTAAATATTTTTTCTGCGTTTGATTATTGATGATTTTAAAGTAAACTTTCAAAATAATATATTAAGCTGCATAGTACAATCCGAAGCTTCCCTTGATTCCTTCCACTTTCAGTCCTTTGTCCTTTCTCAAATATTCAAAATCTAGATCCACTCCTTCTGCAGTGCTCTCTGGATTATAATATTATAAAGTTAAGAGGCTGCTTTCTAACGGCCTGCGCACAAAACATCAGTGGAGTGGTTAGCCGATTTCACGTTGAGGAAAAGACCAACAACACTGTAACCGAAGTCATACTTGTTCTGTGAGATTTGTCTTACATTGTCAGCATTACGATGAGGCTCTTTCAATTATTGATGCTAATCGTTCTAAGAGTGCGTGGTAGCAGCCGGCCATTGATGTATCATTGGATCTATTTATAAAATAACATCATAGTACCCTTTTTGAAAAAAAATTAATGTAAAATAACAGATTAAAACACAAATATAATCAACTATAGTAAGGTCAACGTTATAATGGCAATGTATAAAGATAGAAGAATAGCGATGCCGATTCTCTGCATTAATTAATTATATTTCTAGACTGTCAAAATCATAATTGGCATTGTTGTGGACCTAGAAAAGGATAGTACCACCGGCTTTGTCAAATGATAGACAAGGATAGCAAAACCAAAGTTGATCAAATACTGTCATTATAACGTGGACCTCACTATAGTTTCAATGTATCACATCATCTTCAGGTTTTTTAAAATAAATTTCAAATAAACGTGATACATAAAAACTAGTTGTTCCAATTTGTGTTTTTAATCTGTTATTTTATATTAAAAACTTATCAAAAAAGGGTACTATGATACTATTTTATGAATACTAGTAGATCTGTGAACAGTAGACCTAGCGCAGTAATAAACCAAAGTCTCCTCTTATACTGTACATCAGAATAAATCCTGTCTGTATGTCGTGTCGGCGATATATTGGTGTGAAAACGGCTAATGGCTGTTGGGGTTGGAGTATCAAAAATGCTAACATCAAAAGCTAATCTCCTTCAAGACATACTGGCAATAGGTCAGCCCGAGTTCGAAGCAGAGAAAGGTCTAGAGACAATACTATGTTATTTTAGTTATTAATTGCATGCGTTATTGCATGCAATCAATAGTTCATTAATTAATGCATAAAAATTGCATTCAATGAGGCATGCGATAGGTATGCCTATATGCACGTATAATAAGATAATCCACTTGACAGCTAATTTATGATGAATAATTCTATAGTCTGATTTTTACCGTAATATTGTACTGGCGTTAGAAGGAGACTCCTTTTTCTTTTGTATTATCCTTAAAATGCAAAATTCCACACAGCAGCTGATTTTTTACCAAGTTACATTGAGATATTAATTGCATGCAATTAATAATCCACTTGACAGCTGATTTATAATGAATAATTCTATAGTCTGACTTTTACGGTAATATTGGCGTTGGAATGACACTCCTTTTCCTTTTGTATTACGGTATCCTTAAAATGCAAAATTTCAGAAAACTCTATATATACGCCGACACAAAATCCAAAAAGGAACATACAAGTCAAATTTAATGAAAAGCTATTGCTGCGTTTTGCCGTAAATGCAGAACATAAAGAGAAATGCAAGACCGTTGACTTGAATCTTTGACCTCACTTTGCTCGGTCAAAAAATAAGTAGCCTGAATACGTTTGAAGAAGTAGACATTGGATCTATGTAATGTTTTTAAACGTACATCACTCTCATTCATTCATTTATTTACTAGTAGTTCTGTGAACAGTAGATCTCACGCAGTATTCTCATCCACAAGTACCTGATTCAAACTATAGACCTTATGAAAATACAGCTATAGACTGGATTCTCCTCACATCTATGTAATCACTTGTTAGCTGATTTATGATGATTAATTCTATAGTCTGATTTTTACTCTAATATTGGCGTATGAAGAAGGCTCCTTTTTCCTTTTATATTATCCTTGGAATGCAAAATTTCCAAAAACCTTGTATATACGTCGACGCGCAATTAAAAAAGGAACATACCTGTCAAATTTCATGAAAATCTATTACCGCGTTTTGCCGTAAATGTGCAACATATAAACATTTGAACATTTAAACATTAAGAGAAATGCCAAACTGTCGACTTGAATCCTAGACCTCACTTTGCTCGGATCATGTCCAGAAGAGACTCGACTCTAGTTGAGAGCATGTGTTTCCAAATTTTGAGTCTCTTCTCGATCTGAGTCGTGTAAGTGTGAGTTGAGCCCAAAACTGATGTTGTATAATAAATTATAACATTGGTAGATAGAATAATAGACTTCATTTTATAGATATTACCTTATAGAGAAAACCAAATAGACCATTCCAAGGAGGATAGACCCAGTTTGTTCCATTGTTCCACTTTGGTTGCGTCCGTAAAAACTGACCATTTTTTTGTGAGTGGCGGCTTTCAGTGCAGGCGGAACTCCGGCAACCCCCCCCCAAAATAACTTTTTTGGACTCAGGGGACCTTGAAACGGGTCGCCGGAGTTCCGCCTGCACTGAAAGCCGCCACTCACAAAAAATGGTCAGTTTTTACGGACGTTTCCAAAGTGGAACAGTGAAAGACAAACTGGGTCCATTCCTATTTTACATCTATCATTTTTTGGCAGCAATTTTTTTAAGCACTTCTGGAAAATTCATATGGGAGACAACTTCAAACTATTATTATTTATAAGAGTATTGATAATCAGAGCTTGTCTTTAAGATGTCAACGAAGGTTTTAATAACTATCTAAGTACATGACAAAATATTAATTCTTATTTATCAAAATTAATCACATTCTTCTTCTTCTCACTGACACGATTCACTAATCAAAGTTAATCAGCCAGTACAACCTCAAAATCACAGCAAATAGGTGCTGACCGCTGGAATCGCGCATGCGCAAAACGCTTGGCAGCTGACATAAGCCTGTTTGGAAAAGAACAAGGTATGACTAAAGCACTTTTGGAAAACATTACTGATTTGTAATGTGTATAATATACTTGACTTAAGCTGTTATGGCATGAATTGTTTTTCCAATGTTAGAAAAATAATGATGCTCTAGAATCAGATTCAACTAAAACCTCAAAATGTGAAAAAAATGACTTAAGCCCTTTTGGAATCCACCTCTTCAATTATATTGAATCATAAGTCATGCAGGAGTAAAAAAATTAACAAAAATTTTGTTTGTTTCATTTTAATTGACTTAGAAAATGACATGCATTGGTTAGCATTACAATAATTGAACAGAACATTTATAAAATGTAAAGGAACCAAAAGTTATTCACTATTGAAAATAGAATATAATACAATATTCCTCATAGGGAAATATTTCAAATTTTAGAAAACAACCATCTTAAGATATTTATCAGAAATAAGATTGTAAATGGCAGTCATTACAAAGATAATTTTATCTTTTCCTTTAATGATCTTATAATAATAACCTTTCGAGGTTGAGTGGTAGAGAGGAATAAAAGTCCTAACTCCGCCTGATAAAGAATTTTTAAAATTTCATTTCAATAAGTTTACTCAGGGTACAAATGATAGTAACCAATGAATAAAAATAATACCAAAAAAGAAATATAAAATAAGTATAAGGTATAATAAAAAATCACAGCTGTCAAATTAAAAGACATTACTTCTCTCCTTTATAAGAACCTAATTTTGATTTTGAATTGAATAATACTTGAAAGTAATTATTGTGTCCGATATTTATGACAATGAGATTTTGTTTATTGTACTATGAAATAGAGAGTGGTGGGAGAATTAGACCAGGGTCCACACTGAAGATTGGCTTTGGCTTTGTCAAGACTTCTCTCTGCAGACGGATCTTTTTACCTGGAAAAATAACAATCATACAATTATTAGAATTAGATTTTGACTGATAATTTTCTAGTTATTGACGTTATCAAAAATATCGAAAAATCGTTACATCTCGAAAACTAAGGCTGATATAAGATAATTTTATAATTATTATTTAACGAAAATCCCAAATAAATGCTGCAAATCACCCCGAAGACCTCTGCTACTGCAGACATTAACAACAGGGTTAACAGCTAGATGGAAAGTACTTCGGGGTGATTTGCAGCATTTATTTGGGATTTTCGTTAAATAATAATTATATTATTAATTAGCATTTGACTAAATGCATTCTCTATTTAATTCTATCTGTAACTGGTTGGCCGCTGTGGCTTCGTATAAAATGAGCGCTGCTATCCAGAGATTGTCAGTTTGGTGTAAGGGTAAGCATTCCTGACTAGCAATTGGGAGGTACCGGGTTCGATTCCCGGGCTGGCAACTAATTTTTGGATAGTAGTTCTCATCGAATTTCCATCTAGCTGTTAACCCTGTTGTCAATGTCTGTAGTAGCAGAGGTCTTCGGGGTGATTTGCAGCATTTATTTGGGATTTTCGTTAAATAATAATTATATATTAATTAGCATTTGACTAAATGCATTCTCTATTTAATTCCATCTGTAAGATAATTTTACTGGACACTTATTGTTTCAAATATCTAGGTGAAATCATAACCTACAATCTCAATGAGAATCGAACGTGGGACAGTAGACTGAATAAGTTGAGAAGAGCACAGTATGCCACAAAGAACACTTACAACAAGAAATCACTATCAATAGCCACAAAATTGAAGTATTACAAGACAGTCACTCAACCGGTAATAACTTACGCAAGTGAAACCATCTTTAAAACTACCAATACCATCGCAATAGACAAATACTAAAATCGAAAGAAGAATCATCAGAACTGTATTAACAAGAACTATCAAGTAGATGGACCCTGGAGATTAGCTTCCAACGAAACTGTTTACAAAGAAATGAACCTGTCACAAGTACAATAAAAAAAAGCGAATATCTTTCTTCGGTCACCTGATTAGAGCTTCGGAGGACAGACTAAGCAGAAGAATTATTGAAAAGTTGTGGAAAAGTAAAACAAATATAAAATGGATTGACGAACTCAAGGAGGATATGAGAGAGTTGAATATAACATTCGAAGATTTGAAGAACAAGTCGGACAACATCAGAATCCTGAAGGACAAACAGACCAGACTGCAGATCAAAGTCAGACACAGAATGGGAAGAGTGATTTCGGACGAGGAAAGGAAATTAATTTCTGAACGAATGAAGAAATACTGGGCTGAGAGAGGACGGAGTAAAGGTGGAAGATACTGACTACAGTGGTCCAATGAAGGCCATAAAATTATAATAATAATAATAATATACTTGACTTAAGCTGTTATGGCATGAATTGTTTTTCCAATGTTAGAAATGATGCTCTAGAATCAGATTCAACTAAAACCTCAAAATGTGAAAAAAAATGACTTAAGCCCTTTTGGAATCCACCTCTTCAATTATATTGAATCATAAGTCATGCAGGAGTAAAAAAATTAACAAAAATTTTGTTTGTTTCATTTTAATTGACTTAGAAAATGACATGCATTGGTTAGCATTACAATAATTGAACAGAACATTTATAAAATGTAAAGGAACCAAAAGTTATTCACTATTGAAAATAGAATATAATACAATATTCCTCATAGGGAAATATTTCAAATTTTAGAAAACAACCATCTTAAGATATTTATCAGAAATAAGATTGTAAATGGCAGTCATTACAAAGATAATTTTATCTTTTCCTTTAATGATCTTATAATAATAACCTTTCGAGGTTGAGTGGTAGAGAGGAATAAAAGTCCTAACTCCGCCTGATAAAGAATTTTTAAATTTCATTTCAATAAGTTTACTCAGGGTACAAATGATAGTAACCAATGAATAAAAATAATACCAAAAAAGAAATATAAAATAAGTATAAGGTATAATAAAAAATCACAGCTGTCAAATTAAAAGACATTACTTCTCTCCTTTATAAGAACCTAATTTTGATTTTGAATTGAATAATACTTGAAAGTAATTATTGTGTCCGATATTTATGACAATGAGATTTTGTTTATTGTACTATGAAATAGAGAGTGGTGGGAGAATTAGACCAGGGTCCACACTGAAGATTGGCTTTGGCTTTGTCAAGACTTCTCTCTGCAGACGGATCTTTTTACCTGGAAAAATAACAATCATACAATTATTAGAATTAGATTTTGACTGATAATTTTCTAGTTATTGACGTTATCAAAAATATCGAAAAATCGTTACATCTCGAAAACTAAGGCTGATATAAGATAATTTTATAATTATTATTTAACGAAAATCCCAAATAAATGCTGCAAATCACCCCGAAGACCTCTGCTACTGCAGACATTAACAACAGGGTTAACAGCTAGATGGAAAGTACTTCGGGGTGATTTGCAGCATTTATTTGGGATTTTCGTTAAATAATAATTATATTATTAATTAGCATTTGACTAAATGCATTCTCTATTTAATTCTATCTGTAACTGGTTGGCCGCTGTGGCTTCGTATAAAATGAGCGCTGCTATCCAGAGATTGTCAGTTTGGTGTAAGGGTAAGCATTCCTGACTAGCAATTGGGAGGTACCGGGTTCGATTCCCGGGCTGGCAACTAATTTTTGGATAGTAGTTCTCATCGAATTTCCATCTAGCTGTTAACCCTGTTGTCAATGTCTGTAGTAGCAGAGGTCTTCGGGGTGATTTGCAGCATTTATTTGGGATCTTCGTTAAATAATAATTATATATTAATTAGCATTTGACTAAATGCATTCTCTATTTAATTCCATCTGTAAGATAATTTTACTGGACACTTATTGTTGCAAATTTCATGTAGGATCTATGGTCTTTGGATGTTACACCTTTTGTGGGACATCTGTATAATGGGTTAATTTAACTTACTTGGAGCGGCACACAGCTGAGCCATGACCTGGGCGTGGGCAGTTGACCGGTCACCTTCCATTCATCGGTCTCTGGGTCATAGCACTCAATAGAGTCATGGTAGCGATCCCACCCTTCCTCACCACCCAGTACGTAGATTTTGCCGTCCATTACCGCCACACCTATTCAACAATTTACAACACTATCATCAAAGATCTTGGGAATCTATCGAAACTCTCAAAGTTATTTATATGTATAATAGATATCTAATAAAGTATTCTAATAGGGTTACTTGGAATTTTTCAATTAATATAGAAATAGCTACAAAGTACCCTTTCTTCAAACTTTTTTACATAAACACTACTACTTTTAGCTTCCAAGCCATTTTAAGGGCCGGTTTTCAATCTCGGGATTTAGCTAAGTTCTAGACTTTAGACAGCTGGAGTCAGAAAATTGGCTTTCCGAAACGGGGCGTAGTCGCAGTCACAGCAAAATGATCTTTATTTTCTCATTTCTATAATTGGAAGCGTTTTCCCTTGACGAAATAAACATTCTTAAATAATTCAAAATAGCTGAAACTTTACACTATTTTCTCTTTATTTTATTTTGTGTTCAATGTTCTATAGTGTGGTCCACGTTATAATGGCAGTGAATAAAGATAGAAGAATAGCGATGCCGATTCTCTGCATCAACTAATTATATTTCTACACTGTCAAAAACATAATTGTCATCGTTGTGGACCTAGAAAAGGATAGTACCACAGTCTTTGTCGAATGATAGACAAGGATAGCAAAACCAAAGTTGATCAAATACTGTCATTATAACGTGGACCTCACTATAGTTATTTAATTTGATTTAGTTATTTAAATTTAATTTAAACTTGACTCCAGCTGTTGAAAGTCTAGAACTTAGCTAAATCCCGAATTCGGAAACCGGCCCTAAGGCCCATTTGCACAACAGCCGGTTAAATTTTAACTGTGATTAATTTCACGAGAACCAATCACAGAAGGCGTTTTTGAAAAGACGGCTTCTCTGATTAGTTCTCGTGGAATTAATCAAGGTTAAAATTTAACCTGCTGTTGTGCAACCGGCACTTAATGTTTTTTTTTCAAAATAGAAAGGAACATTTTTTTCAAAATAAAAATTACACTTGAAAATCGTTTGAAAGCTGAAACTAGTAGTATTTATGTAGAAAAGTTAAAAAAGGGTTCTATTTAGTTATTCCTATATTAATTATTAATTGATTAATAATATCATTTGAGTTTTACATTGATTTGAAAAATGCTCTTAAGGAGTGGGTCAATGTTCAGCTTTCGGTTACCACTAATCAGCTGACAATGGTAGAAACATTTGAAAGCCATGAAACTCCATTAAGACTTGACCGTTCTTTTCACTATGAAATACAATGGCATTGGGTCGATTGAATAAAAACTAGGATCTAGAGACTAGCAACTAGTCATTAGTTCTAGCTATACAAATAAGAATTATACAACTGACTCGAATCCTAGCACTTACTTGAAGAAAATGTCTTCGAGTTAGCAATTGATCAATCGACAATGTGTTTGTGTTGGGCTTAGCCCAAACGACCGAATACATGCTCTGAACAAAGATTAGTAAACATCTGGATAAAGCCAGTTTGAAAGCTCCAAAGCCATGAGAACTAACGGTAAATTCATACAGTTTTGGAGACATAATTTATCATGCTTCTCATAATGTTTCTTCTCTATTTGCTTTGTGCTCCAGAATTCGTACTCTAGCTCCAACATAACTATAGCCTACCTGTTTGATCTAACCCTAGCCTTACATGAAAGTCGACCTACACTGAAAGCTTATTATCGACCTGACCGTTCTGTTCATACCCTCAGCCTATTATGACAAATTGCTGAAGTTAAAAACTTCCAACTAGTTATATGTTATTTCATAGCGCATTTTACATAAGATTTGAGCATTTTATTACGTCATAAAAATAACATTAGTATTTTCAATAACAAATGGAGTGTGTACTTTGGCCATCTTTATCTCAGAATGAACTATTATTGAACCTATGTTTATAAAACCTTCTGTCAATATTTTGATTTAATAAAAACATCTCAAACAGTATTGGTAACTGAATGAGAAACATTCAGCAGAATTCAACATTTAACGAGGAAAATAATTGGTAGAATATCTATAAAAAATAGTATGAAACATACCTGGCCTGTATCTGCGTTCAAACATAGTAGCCTTGAACTCCCACGTGTTTGTTTGAACGTTGTAGCATTCCACCCGATTTGTATTTTCTGTTGAAGCGTGCCAACCTCCTGAACAATAAACAAAGTAAACAAAAATGAAAACAGAGAAATATTGAATAGAAGTGAATAACACTCAATATACTCATATTGTCCAAGCACACATGGATCTACCACCAAAATCCTTCACACTGAAACAAGGAATTTGTATACTCCACTCTTGAATATTCTGATATCTGACAATGACTGCAGCTCGGTAGGTAAATCGTCATACAACTTTTTCTCATACAACTGCAATCGGTGTTGTCTCAAAGACAACCTCTGGTATTATAAGTGTGGATATCAGCAATTGTATTTAGATTGGATAAAAGCTTCTGAGTGAAAATTAACAGTTTGTAGATACAAATAAATCGATGGTACTGTTATTTTTATTTACTCTTATGGCTTTTATCGGCAGAGAGATCCTTTCGGATGTTCTGCCTTGCCGTATTACCCAATGGTAATATAAGTACTGTAAGTACTGTAAGTATGGTACTGTAAGTATATTTAAGTAAAAAAAACTGTATCTTTTGTACTGTAGTTCAGTATTGCAGTTTAGGAAAAATGTTGTATATAATTCGAGCGTGAAACTTCTTTATTGTTTCCGCAGAATGATCGCGCTCCACTGCGTGTAGCGCGATAGCTGTTTTGCTCAAGCAGTACAGTCGCGTACAATACACTCTAAGGCTGGTCACACACCGATTAGTCAAGACAAGACTAGGCACGTTTAGTCACAATATTTCACATGACGCAACACACACTGATTAGTCATTGCAATTTGACATAACTCTACAAGCAACCATGTGAAGTATTGTGACTAAACGTGTCTGATCATGTCTTGTATTTTCTTGACTAACTGGTGTGCGCCTAGTCTAAGGCTGGTCACATACCGATAAGTCAAGACAAGACTAGTCACGTTTAGTCACAATACTTCACATAGTTGCTTATGACGCAACTCATACTGATTAGTCATTGCAATATTAGACATGTCTTCATAAGCAACTATGTGAAGTAGTGAATGAACGTGTCTGATCATGTCTTGTCTTGTCTTGACTAACCGGTGTGCGCCTAGCCTTAGGCCCGTATGCAGATACTCGGTTCAAACGGAGAAATGTCAGCTATTCGTTTAATACCCGTATGAAACACATTATGATAAATTCAACTATATCTACAAGTAAACATGGTTTAGCGTTAAACGTAGTGTTAGCATATGGCCCTAAATACATAGCTAGCTAATAAGCGAGTGTTGGTAGAGCCTACCTAGAATGTAAATAATGCCGTTGAGCACACATGTGGCGGCTCCACTGCGCGGAATCAGCATCGGAGACAGCTCAGTCCAGACATTGGCCCGTGGATCGTAGCGCTGCACCAGAGCTATGCCGTCACCGTCTTCCAGCACGGCTCCGCCTGAAAAGAACAACCGACCTGTCAACCAATCAAACCACTTCAAATTACAACCACTACAACCACAAATAATAACGCATGCAAACCAAATCATTAGTGAATGAATCAGTTAAATCACAAAAATAATAGCAAGTGCAAACAAAATCAACAGTGAATGTATGTATGAATGAATAATTTAAATCACGAGTAATAATGAGTACAAACAAAATCGACAGTGAATGAATGAATTATTTAAATCATAAATGCGTACAAACTAAATCATTAGTGAATGAATGAATCAGTTGAAACACAAATAACAACAAGTGCAATCAAAATCAGCAGTAAATCATCAGTATGAATGAATTATCCTAATTATCTGAATCATATATAAATATCAGGGGACCGATAGATAGATAAATAGATAGATTAAATAGCATCCACTGCCACCTAAAACAGGGGGATCAGGAACTTGTCAAAAACTCTAAATGGTCCAAGAAAAAAAAGACACAGCCCACAGTAACAAATACACAAGACAGGAAAAGAAGGCATTATACCATTCATGTGGAGTAATATTGAATGTACCGAGCTTCGCTCTGGAGTGCAAAATCAATTACGAAAGAGGAGATTATAATATATTTATAGTTTATCCAGAAGGGTTCTATCTAATCACTGTGGATTGAGATTGAGATTCCCAGTGGAATGCAAAAATCTCTCTCACAAATGTCCAACGGATCTCGAAAACGGCTCTAACGATTTTCACAAAATTTGGAATATAGTAGGTTTATGATATAAAAATTCTATTCCATTAGGTCTCATCCCTGGGAAGCCTCGCTGAAAGCCAAAAAAGTAAAATAATTATTCATCCTTGGAAAAACAGCTGATAATTTCGTCATCTGTTGATAATGGAAGTGAGTGAGCGAGTGCATGTGTGTGGAACTGAGACAAAATTATGACTCTGCTGTTGAACTATTGCAATCATTCAATCAGGTATTTAGTGCCGGTTGCACAAAAGCCGGTTAAATTTTAATCCTGATTAATTTCACGTGAACAAAATCAAAGACGGTTTGTCTGATTGGTTCTCCTGGAATTAATCAGGATTAAAATTTATCGGCTTTTGTGCAACCGGCACTAAATACCTGATTGAATGATTGCAATAGTTCAACAGCAGAGTCATAATTTTGTCTCAGTTCCACACACATGCACTCGCTCACTCACTTCCATTATCGACAGACGACGAAATTATCAGCTGTTTGTCCAAAGATGAATTATTATCCTATTTTTGTCCTTCAGCTAGTTTTCCCAGGGATGAGACCTAATGGAATCAAATTTTCATATCATAAACCTACTATGTTCTAAATTTCGTGAAAATCGTTAGAGCCGTTATCGAGATCCGTTGGACATACATAAATAAATATAAATAATACATAAATTGTTCGTTTAATATAATAGGATAACGAGTGCAAGCAAAATCACCAGTGAATGGATGAATAAATTATTTAAATAATAAATATTTACGAAAAATGTATAAATAAGAAAGAATTGGCTTAGTTACTCACTCCTGTGTATACGGGATAGGAAATACATGTATGACGCATCATCAAGTCTGATCTACTCAACTGATCAACTTGAAATTTTGCATGAAGATTCTCAATTTACCGAGAATGGTTATTGACCGAACGTAGTGAGGTCTATGTTTTAACTCGGATTTTCTTTTGTCTGCCTGTACGTAACGCATTTACGGCCAAACTCGTTGATAGAATTCTATGAGATTTGGCAGGAATATTTCTTTTTCAACGGCGCGTCGATGTATACTCAAGGTTTTTTGAAATTTTTCATTTTAAGGATACTATGAAAAGAAAGGAATTCCGATATCACTATAAATATATCATCTACTCTGAAGATAGGATTAATCAGACTATAAAATTATTCATAATCAATCAGCTGACAAGTGGATTATATTCATTGCATGCATTACACAGAGTCTGGAGAATCCGTGTCTATTTCTATATGGTTTCAATATTTTGTTTTGTTGTCATGGTATTACTATGCGTGCCCATCAGTATAAATTAATATTCTCACATTTAAAAAAATAATAATATTAATAGGTGATAAAAATTAATTAAATAAACTGCTGAAGAAATTATAATATTTTTGAATGGAAAAAAATAATTTTCAAATATTTGAGGAATATTTTCATCAGATGGATTGATTATCACGGAACTGCATGAATTATCATATGGAGTAAAAATTCAATCGTGAACTGAGTTTGTTAACATTTCAAACAGGTGACATCAGATACTTGTGGATAAGAAAACTGCGTGAGGTCTACTGTTCACAGAACTACTGGTAGGTCTATTTTCATTTTTGTTTATCCAATAATTTTAATAATTGAAACAAATTTATTCAATTTGTGATACAAAGTTTACATAGGATAAAAGCCTAATCACATCGATTTTCTATTGTAAATTATTAAAGTTGTTAATACTTTCAATATCAGCATGAAACTATAAAACTAAATCCAATCTATGTGCTTTAAATAGACCTTGCTGAGCACGGGTTGTCTACAAGTTAATTATATTGTACTGTATATTGCTTGGTTTTCATTTTTAGTTTTGAAAATGAATTGTTGGTATGAGGAGAGGCTAACCCGTGACGTAGAGCATTCCTTCATGAGAAATTACAGCTGGGCTTGTGATGGCCATCTTCATGGGCTCGATCATTGTCCACGCGTTGACGCTTGGGTCGTAGCGCTCCACAGAGTCCAGTCTGTAGGCCCCCTCCCAACCTCCAACCGCATACACGAAGCCATCTAGCATCGCCAAACCTACAACAATTCATAAAATATTATTTATTTAATCATTCAGAATTACACAACTTACAGAAAGTGCCACAGACTTATAAGCCCGAAACGGTTTCAATTCTAATTCATACAACAGTCCAAATGTAGCTAGGTAATCTTACGTAAATTTAGTAGCTTAATTCCCACAGTATTGTATTAGGTCCTGTTACTTCAAATGTCACATTCAATCTGTTTACCGTGGTTAAAATAATTCGTAAATTTCAGTGATTCCCACAGCGTTTGCTTTGAAAATTTCACTACAAATTTCACTTTTCATCGGTTTTCCGTAGTTAAGAAGATGGGAGGGTCTCAGTTCGTCGAGATCTCAGTTCATCAAGTGCCCATTTTATCAAGTTTTGAGATAATAAATGAAGGTTAAGAAGGGACAGGTTAGGGTTTAAAAAAAAGTTAGATGTCTTTATAAATATTACTGAATTCATAATCTATAATACCGGGTGATTACAAATGAAATAGACAGTTTGAATAGCTTGTAGAGAATTTATTATTTTGAAAGTTTAGATCATTACTTACATGATTACATAGAAGAATTCTTGAAGTTTTTATTGAAAATTTGCAGATGTTCAATGTGTGCACCATTTGCAACACGACAGATATCAACACGGTAGTCAAATTCTGAAGAATCACGACAGATATCAACACGGTAGTCAAATTCTGAAGCATCTCACGGTTAACTGTAGCAAGAGCATTTGTGATTCGTTGTTTAAGATCATCGATATCAACAGGAAGCGGTGGTACGAAAACTCTGTCTTTTACATAGCCCCACAAGAAAAAGTCGCAGGGCGTTAGGTCCGGACTACGAGGTGGCCACGGCTGAAACACAACGTTTTCCTCACTTGCACGGCCGATCCATCGTCTAGGAAGATGTTCATCCAGATACCCTCTGACGTCTGAGTATCAGTGAGGCGGAGCTCTATCTTGTACAAAAATGAAGTTACAACTATCTTCATGGAGTTGAGGCATTAACCATTCGGTTAACATGTCCAGATAAATTCTTCCGGTTACTGATGGTTCTTGGAAGAAGAAAGGCCCGTAAAACTTTTCACAAGATAAAGCGCAAAACACGTTCACTTTAGGAGAATCGCGTATATGCTGTACAGTCTCTCTTGGGTTTTCTGTTCCCCATACTCGTACATTATGTCTGTTAACTTTTCCACTAATGTGAAAAGTGCATTCATCACTGAAAATTAGGCGATTAAACAATGTGTCGTCATTTTCAAGACAATGTTGCATCTCTTGACAATCATTTTTACGTACAACTTTATCATTGTCATTTAAACTTTGTACTAACTGCAATTTATAAGGTGTCATTTTCAAACGTTTCCGCAGAATTTTCCACACAGTAGGTTGAGGAATTTGCAATTCTAAACTCGCTTATCTAGTCGATTTTCCTGGACTTCGTACAAAAACATCACGAACACTATCAATTTTTCTTCTGTAACAGAAGGTCTTCCAGTACTCTTCTTCTTACACACACATCCACTGCTTTCAAAACGTTCATACCAGTCATAAATTGATTGCCTTGTTGGTGGTGGTTTACCGTATTTTGTTCTGAAATGACGCTGCACAACAGTAACAGAGTTTGTTTTGGCTAATTCAAGAACACAATAAGCTTTCTCCACTTGAGTAGCGGCCATATTGCTAAACTAAACTGGCTGTTGTAACACGAAGCAGCCAACAATAGCCAGCAACAGTTCTACCAACATAAACTTTAAGAAATTCCCTACAAACCTATATCACTTACTATGTTGAAATACACCAGTTTAATTTTGTACAGGCTATTGAAGTTGTCTATTTCATTTGTAATCACCCGGTATAATGAAGGAAAGAATTGGCTTATACACGGATAGGAAATTCAAGAATGACGCATCATCACGTCTGAACTACTCAACTGATCAGCTTGAAATAATATTTTGCATATCGATTCTTAATTTGCCAAAGGTGGTTATAGGCCTTTTTCAATTCTTCAAGATTTCAGTAGGCCTACGTCAAGTTTTCAGTTTGTCAAGTTTTTACTTAGACCCTTGCGGAGCACGGGCTACCTGCTAGTCAACAATGAAATTACTATAGGCTGTGAAAACATCAGATTGCAGCATTGCGCCAATAGAAATTATTCCCTATAAGCGATTCCTTGTGAATTAATCAGAAAATAGCAATGCAATAGTTTGCTTGATTAAATTGTTTGCGACATAATTGAATGGTTATACATTATTTATTTATTTTACATTGAATAGTAAATACAATAGTGGTATTACAATAGTAGTACAATTATTAGTGGATCTTAGGGCCGGTTGCGGAGCTCGGGATTTAGCTAAGTTCTAGACTTTATTCGGCTTTAAACTCTGGAGTCAGAAAATTGGCTTTCCGAGTCAGAGCGTTAACGTAGTCGAAGACTCAAATAGACCCTGGAGTTAAGAGATCACGTTAGACCCTGGAGTTTATAATTTCGCTTTCTAAGTGAAGGGCTTATAAGTCCAGAACTTGAATTAGATTCTCGCCTCTTTCGGAGTCGAGGATTTATCAAAAATCGTTAAGTCCAGAACTTAAAACAGCGTGATTTTAAACCCTCGACTGGGGTAGGGTTTAAATTTAAGTTCTAGACTTAACTGAGCAAACACAATTCAGTTATTGTTTTGGTGTAGATGAATGGACAAATAAATAAATGTCTTGGAATACCTAAATTATTTGAATTAGTCCATCTAAATTCATAATTTATAGTTTGCAAGTTTTTTTTGGTATAAAGTTCTTCATAATAATTATGCTTAAAAAACTAACCTTATTTTACGACTGTATGACATAACCTAGAAATGTTCAAGGAAAATAATACAAAGATTGCCTTGGAATGGCCATCATCACATCTCCCAATGTGAATATTATTAATCAATGGCATATTCAACATAATAATAATAATAATAATAAGCAGCTATATTCAAATGATATTGGCATGTCTTTCGGGTTGGACAAGTGTGCAGTAACTCATCTCCTGAAAGGAAGGTTACAGGGCCTGGTGCAGGAAATGGAGCTTATTGATGGAAGCATAATAAGAGCCCTGAGAGCTGGAGAGTCATACCAGTATCTGGGATTTGATCAGAATCAAGCTCAGGATACTGTAAAAATAAAGATGGCTCTCTGCAGTGAGTATAAGAGGAGAATCAGGAGGCTCTGGTCATCTGAGTTATCTGGCAAGAATAAAGTTGAAGCCACCAACATGCTCGCTGTGCCAGTTCTCACCTACTCTTTTGGAGTGGTTAAGTGGAATCGGAATGAGCTCCAGGACCTGGACAGGGAAACCCGAAAAAGGATGCACATGGAGAGAAGTTTACATCCCCGCTCTTCTGTTGCCCGAATATACCTGCCAAGGCATGAAGGGGGCAGCGGTCTACTTGGTTTGGAGAATCTGCACAACAGGTGCACAACAGGGTGGCCTTACAGTTTGCCTGCAGCATACAAAGATGCTCTGATTCCCTTATGCAGCTGGTTCATGACCATGAAGTTGCAGGGGTTGGGGCCTTCCTATATAAGGCAGCACAGCATGCGGCAGATACCCTTGGTCTCGATTTTCGTTCTGATCGGGAGGAGGAGCATGAGCCTAATCAGCTCAGGGCTAGAATAAAGACTGCTGAGTCCAGACTCCTGTTGCAGCAACATAAGGACAAGTCCTTGCATGGTGTTTTCTACAGGCATGTTGAGGAGCAAGGCTTGTCCAAGCCACTGAAGTCTTTTGCTTTTCTGAAGTCAGCAGCCCTGAAGTCTGAGACTGGCATGGTTTCATACTGGCATGTCAAGATGGTGTCATCAACACATTGTCATACCGCAGCAGAGTAATGCACATGGATGTTGCTGATATCAGTTGCAGGGTGTGTCATAGAGCACCAGAGACGATCATGCACATCCTGTCTACTTGTTCTGTGCATGCAACTGCAGGCTACATCCATCAACATAATGCTGCTCTGCGAGTGCTCTATTACCATCTTAGACACTCATATGGTATCGACAAAACACCAGTGCTGCCTTATGCCCCAGGGGAGATTGAATCTGTTGTGGGGAATGAGAGGTGCCGAATTTATTGGAATTACTCATTCTCTACCACCAGGCTTTTAAGAGCCACAAAGCCTGATGTTGTCCTCCTTGACATCACTTCGAAGACAATGTATGTCATTGAGTTTTCAGCACCAGCTAGGGATAACATTGTCACCAAAGAGGAGGAAAAACAGACGAAATATCATGACCTACTAATGGAGCTTCGCAGGCTAAACCCAGGCTACTCTGTGAGAATGGTGGTGTTGATTGTAGGTGTACTGGGAGGCATGAGACCTTCATTTTTGGCCAACCTTAGAACGATTCTAGCCTGTGAGAGACCTGCTGCTGTCCTTGCAGGTCAGATTCAGAAGGCTGTCATTCTTGGTTCATTACGTCTACTCAGAGCAAACGATTTAATGGTAACGGACCAAGTATGATTGTTTACCACATGGACATGTGGAGCAGTCACTCTGGAAAAATCGCTTGTCACTCTTCCTTGGGGGTCGGAGCCCAGGGAAAGGGTGGTCAAGCAAAACCTCAAACAGGGAAAAAAAAAAATAACAATAATAAAATATTATTCCAGTTTTTTTTCAAAACATACTAAAATGTTTATTCCAAAATCAATGGCAAGGATCAATGATAAATAATAGCATAACATAAAATGAAATGCTTATTTTTTTATTCATATTTCAAAAGGTTAGGTTTGCTTTGAATTTATAGATCCTCACAATACAAAGAAATCAAAACGTATTTTCACAAAATAATTGTCACAAAACAGTTTGGAGAGCATTTGAATTATCTCGCTGCAATCAGCCGTTTTGCTATAGGCCTAATGCCAACAATATAACAGCAAAATATTGAGAATTTCCCTCATGTTTGCTGCCTTAAAGTCCTGGACTCGAATAAGTCGAGAACTCTATAGATCCCGGAGTTTAGAACATAAACCCGTGACTCAGAAAGTTGATTTAAACCCGAGAGCTTATTTCAGTCCTGGACTCTGTAAGTCCAGAACTTATAGATCCCGAGCTCGGAAACCGGTCCTTGGTGACCTTGGTAAATTTACTATTTACAATTCAATGGCATGTTTGATTGTATACAACGTAATAGTTTACAACTACATGTATTTTATAATTGATAATATAATATAAAAGTGTAGTGATGTCTACGTTATGATGGCTGTGAAAAAATATAGGAGAACAGCGTTGCAGATTCTCTGCCTTGCCACTGCCTTCTGTAGATCAATTATATTTTAGAACAATTAAAAATCAATTATATCTTATTTGCCAAGAAAATATATTATTCAATAATTGAATAATGCATTTTTATAATTGAAATTGAATACTTTGTCAAGTATTATTAAACAATTATATTCCTACATTGTTGAAAAACGATCTAGACATATCACGGAGGTAGAAAAGGATAGCGCTATCTACTTTGTCGAATGATAGACAAGGATAGCAACACCAATGTTAATCAAATACTGCCGTTATAACGTGGACCTCACTATAGGTGATTAGTATTGTTGACTGTACCGAGTTCCGAGCGAGGAACCAACATGGATGCCATTTCTTGCCAGTAGTCGAGGATTGGGTCGTAGCGCCACACAGACTGCGAAGCACTCCCATCAGGGAACTCCCCACCAGCTAAGTACAGGTGTTCTTGCCCGACGCCACCAGACCGTGTTTACTGCAAACCATTCAAACAAGTATTATTAATAGATCCAACAAATTAGAAACAGTAATTTCATAATTAATAAAACCTCATTATGAATAAACAATAATCTCAATAGATTTTTCATTCAGATTAGATAAGATAAGATATCCATTTATTCAACACAGTGCTAAGTTACATTGGTGTTTATGTAGTATATATCATACAGTACAATATAATAAACTTTTTGTGTAGTTGAGAAGTTGATATTGTGGTAATAATTCATATTGAATGAAAAAGACTGATAGATCAATAAATCAGTTTTTTGACAATTTCTCAGTCTTTTTCATTCAATATAATAAACAGTTGAACATCGTCAAAGGAATATAATCTAGAATAAGTTATTGAAAAAACCCTCACATCAATGAAATATAAAATTACAGAAGAAAATTAAACCGAGATAATTAAAACGATGTGCATATACTAGTATTTATACAACTTGTAAGTGCCAATATGTACTAAGGATTACAGAAATCGTTAACTCTATTCTATAGTAAGCCTTTGCAGCAAGAAAGCTGTTTAAACTCTTTTTGAATAAGCTTACGCTCCTTGACTTGGACTTCAACTCGGCAGGCAATTTATTATATAACTTAGCACCAATGTAATAGAAGGAATTTTCTCTTATAGTTTTAACCGATACTGTTTTATAGCAAGTCTGTTTCTACTTCTAGTGTTATAATTGTGTACTTCTGCATTTGTGACCAGTTTCGAGATATGGTTGTGGGTGAAAATTAATAATTTGTTTATGTAAATAAAAGGCGATTTTGAGAAGACGGCTTCTCTGATTGGCCCTCGTGGAATTAATCACGATTAAAATTTTTGTGCAACCGGCCATTACTAGATTCACATTCCCTTGCCACATCGTTAGTCAATCGAATGATATTCCATTTTAATCTTTTTTCTTCTAGTGTATACTATACTTGTATTGTGACTAATAATCAATTTTTCTCTACCCACTTTCTCTTACTAAATACATATAAAATACAGTGAGACTCTTGCTAGAACTCTTTCTGCCAATGATTGATTATTATGTACAATTATTAAGTGAAGGTTACTAAAAATCTAGATTTCATTCATTCATTCTCTTTCACATTTAATTACTGCTCCGCTTTTTCACTTGAAACCACTTGCATTACAACACTAATATAATAGGCAATAAAGGATAAACAATAAAAGTTACCTAACAGCAAACGGCAGACAGGCGATGGGCTTCCATGTGTTTGTTTTGGTACAATAGCATTCAACTGAACGTAAAACTACTTTGTCGTCTTCTCCACCCACTGCTACAATAACCTGCAATTCAAAAGAAATTTTAATCGAAATTTCTACATTCATCAACGTATTGTTAATCAGTATTAAATGAAAATCCAAAGTTAAATTCAATTTGTCATTAATCTCTATCTGTAAACAATACTTTTGTTAAAGAAGTTACAAATATAAATCCCTAAAACTAAATACAAACCGATCTCGGATACAACCACCCTTGTAGAGAGGCATTCCGATCACTATCCCTACTAACAGTACCCTCTATTTACATTTTCAGGCTGATTGTGCATTCTGTTCAAAATACAACGAATTTCCGAATTAGAGCCGATACACATTCGTACAACACTAGAGGGAGAGAAAACTTTGTAACTCAGCCTCATAGGAGGAAATTATATGAGAGGAAGCTTAGCTATGCAGGGTGCAAATTTTATAATAGACTTCCAAGCTTTTTGAAACTATTATCAACTAACTGTGGATTGAGAAATACAAAGCTAACCTTCATAAATTCTTAATAGAAAAAGTTTCT
Source organism: Nilaparvata lugens (assembly GCF_014356525.2). Classification (NCBI taxonomy): domain Eukaryota; kingdom Metazoa; phylum Arthropoda; class Insecta; order Hemiptera; family Delphacidae; genus Nilaparvata; species Nilaparvata lugens. The sequence goes on along the minus strand of NC_052508.1, from coordinate 61,089,212 downwards.
GAAAAACCATCCTTGAAGACTATTAGATAAGTATTGTTAATTTTTATATATTTGTTATGACTGACATATTATATTTTCAAGAAATTATTATTTTTTTAATTGACGCATTCTTGTACATTTTATGTATATTTGAATAAAAGATTGATTGAACGCTGATGTAGCTTTCTATGTTGGAAGATAGGACGGCTACATCTTCCGAAGACCTATATCAGCATAGCGTAGATTAATATTTAAAGATACCTTTATATTGGGTTTGCACAATTTTTCAAGAGAATAAATATCTTTTTGTGTAGTTGAGAAGTTGATATTGTAGTAATTATTCATATTGAATGAAAAAGACTAAGAAATTGTCAAAAAACCACTGATTTATTGATAATTAGAAAGACCGGTTTCGGTTATTACACCATTGTCAATCTCTGATAAACTAAAACTAAATACAAGAGCAGCAGAATTTATACTAGTAGGCGAGTACTGCTATTGGTCGAGGGCATGAACGCCTGCCATTGGCCTAGGCGCCATTTTGTCACACTGTTGAGTGGGAGGAGACTGTCTAGCTAGGCCAATGGCAGGCGTTCATGCCCTCGACCAATAGCAGTACTCGCCTACTAGCATAAATTCTGCTGCTCTTGTATTTAGTTTTAGTTTATCAGAGATTGACAATGGTGTAATAACCGAAACCGGTCTTTCTAATTATCAATAAATCAGTGGTTTTTTGACATTTCTTAGTCTTTTTCATTCAATAAGAATAAATATCAGTCTCAATAGTAAATAAAATGTCGATGTCAATAATAAATAGAATGAATTCTGTACAACCTGCCTCTGAGTTACGTCTCAACTGTCATAAATTAAAGTCAGAACGACAAGAATAAGTTGTGTTGACCTCGATGGTGTCAGCGTTGTTCCTCTGCTTGGTTCTCGATGAGGAGAACATCTGGCGACGATCGGGCAGCAGGTGATAGAGCTTTGCCTCTTCGACCAGCTGACAACAGCTGGGATTCTGCTTCACAGCTGGCATGCTCTCCACACAGTCGTGCAGAAAGTAGACACTCAGCAGGGGTAGTCTCACAGTTTCCAGAACCTGAACGAGACAAGGTCAGTTGCAAGTACTACTCCTTTATAGTGTATAAACACACTATCATAATATAATATAATTATTTTTTACTGGTTCAATGTAATAGAATTTCAGCCCTATTTATAGAAATAGAAGATATTTCTGAAGTCGTGCATAACACGACTTGTCTTAGCTTAATGCATCAATGTAGAGGATTGTATTTGTATCAGACTGCCTCGTTCAGATCCTGGAGACGGAAATATTGTCCTGGAACCATATTTACTATTCATACACAATAATGATATTCGTGACTTATATAATTATAGATAATGTGGATATTCGTGGTTTTTCTAATAATAAAGCATTATAATTATTATAGTGTGTCAGTTTGAATGGTAGTTTTTCAATTTTATCAACTCATGAATAAAGTATAATTATTTTCTATTGGTTCAATTCAATAGAATTTCAGCCCATTTATAGAAGTAGAAGATATTACTGAAGTCGTGCATAAGACGACTTGTATTAGCTCAGTGCATCAATGTATGCACGACTTCAGTAATATCTTCTATTTCTATAAATAGGGCTGAAATTCTATTACATTGAACCAATAAAAAATAATTATACTATATTCATGAATTTATAAAAATGAAAAACTATCATTTAAACTGACACACTTTAAATAAAAACAATTAAAAGAAGGCAACAGGTTTGTTCAGATGAATTGAGGAAAGAAAGATCTGACAAAATGAAAAGGTACTGGGAACAAAAGAAGAGAATTGAAGCGAATGAACAAAGAAAGATGACTAACCAGAGACTACAGTGATCCTATGTGGTCATAAAATCACAAAAAACTGACACACTACCATATAATGCTGTATCATTATAAAAACCACGAATACCATCATATTGACACATCCACAGTATCTTTATATAAGTCACGAATATCATCATTGTATTGTATGAACAGTAAATATGGTTCCAGGATCCACGACAAAACTTCCGTTTTCAAGATCTGAACGAGACAAAGTCAGATACAAATACTATAAACGTATTGACCATCATATACTGCAGCATCATTATGAAATTCACGCATATTATCATTGTTTGTATAATTAGTAAAAAATGTTTCCAGGATCCAGGACAATATTAGACCTGTTTCTGGTTGTCCTATTTATCCATTTCCAGGATAGGATCTGAACGAGGCAAAGTGAGTTACAAATACAATCATCATATTGACACATCCACAGTATAATAATATATACACAGTATAAGTAACAAATATCATCTTTGTATTGTATGAAAGGTAAAAATGTACACCGCATCAGGGTGTGACCACAATGGATGCGTATATGTGACATAATGGATTGAATTGGATGTGTATTATCTAACGGCAAAGTAGACGTTTCGTTCGATGGAAGAGGTCCTCGAGAGAATAGTTCATCACCAAAGTAAAGAAATATGTAATACATACTAATACTTGGGTAAACTTCATCAGTAATTGGTAATAACATAGAGAAAATATACCATAAGAAGATATCCCATGGTATAGGGCATCTTTTTCCAGATTTCACTGATATTTCAAGCTGATTATTATCTGGATATGGATATGCATCACAGTGATTAAGATCTATTACTGTCGACTATTGTTGATTATTACTGTCTTGGAATGGTGAGAGTGTATGAACGGCACTGTATGAAAGACTACCAGCATCACAAAGCTTAACGAAAAATAACTACGTTGACTATTGGTTTGAGCAAACTTGGAACATAAACACTATATACCACAGGATATCTTCTCCAATCTTCTCTTTGGTAATCTATAATAAAGTAAAAAACTGGCTTATTTAATTTTTTACAGCTGTGCCTCTAGTGGAGAAGATTGTTTTAATTTCCGGAACAAAATATTTCAAATTGATATTTATTTTACAGTTTTGAGTACTATACTAAGTAGAAGGAATTTTGTAATAAATTCGGATCTTAATCTTTCTCAAATCAAAATTAATTGTTTCATGTTGTGTTTGGTGAGAAAATTAGACAACATTATATAAAGTGAAGAAAACATAACTTATTTTGTGGACTATTTTAATGAATCGAAATTCGGGGGAGGAACAGTTTTGGGCTTTGCCTGTTGATCCTCCCCAAATTATTTTACATTATAATTTTGTATCATTGAATCAATAAAATAAAATAATCATAATCATAATCTTATACACGCACGAGATAGGGAATTTACGAATGACGCATCATCACGTCTGAACTACTGGCCTGATTAACTTGAAATTTAGCATATAGATTCTTAATTTACCGAGGATGGTTATAGGTCTATTTTAAATTCTTCAAGATTTCAGTTCGACAAGTTTTCAATTAGGTCCATACGGAGCACGGGTTACCTCCTAGTCTATAATATAATAAAGGATCAATTTCAATTCTTCAAGATTTTATTACGTCAAGTTTTCAGTTTATAAAGTTCCTTGCAGAGCACGGGTTACCTACTATAGTGAGGTCCACGTTATAAAGACAGTGGAGAAAGATAGGAGAAAAACGTTGCCGATCCTCTGTCTTGTCAATGCCTTCTATAGACGGTAGCTGATACAGGTTTATTGATGTAATATTAACAGTTCATTCTCGTTTAAAATAATCAATTACATTTTATTAAGCAAGAAATTATATTTCTCAATAATTTCATAATGAGTTTTCATAACTAAGATGAAATACTTTGTTAATTAATTATTAATTCTACATTGTTAAAAGACGATCTGGCAACAGAGCAAAGCAAGAAAGAGATAGCGCTATCCGCTTTGTTGAATGATAGACAAGAATAGCAATACCATTGCTGATCAACCACTGCCATATAACATGGACCTCACTATAGTTTTTTCTATTTGTAATATTTAATTATGCTATATTTTTTCTATGGTATAATAATGGTATTGGCGAACTTGATTTGAACGCCAGAAACAGGAAAACAACCACGATTGGATTCCTGGGCTGGCAAATAATTTTTGAATACGATAGTACGTCCAGAAAGTAAGTTCTGTTTCAATTTATATCCACTGCAGCGCTGCGATCGCAGTTCCGCACATGCACGGTAGACGCTCTGTATCGAGGAGAAGAAACGTGCGCCATTTGAAGATCGCTGTCAGCCACGTACGCTTTGTTGTGCTTGTTTACAATGTCGGTGTTGATTGAAAATCCCGCCGCTTGTGAAATCAGGTCTGTGATTCGCTTTCTTAAGAAACTTGGGTTTCTTACGACACTCCTGAAAGTAAGCGGCGATCAATGGAATGGAGGCACACTTCATCCCCAGCAAAGGTTAAGAAGAAGCAAATCTTGACCCCTCGCTGTCAAAAGGTGTTGTTTTTCTTCACGACAACGCACGACCACACACTGCAAATGTGAAGAAAAACCTTCTACAGGGATTTGGCTGGAACGTCTTTGACCATCCTCCTTACAGCCCTGACCTCGCTCCTAGCGTCTTTCATCTGTTCTTACATCTCAAGTCTTTCCTTGGCGGTTAACACTTTAACAATGACGACGAGCTGAAAGAAACTGTTTCCAACTGGTTGAAGACACAGGCGGCAAATTTCTATGAAGAAGGTTTACAAAAACTTTTGCCACGCTATGACAAATGTCTGCAAAATTTCGGTAGTTATGTGGAAAAGTAGTTTAAGAGTTGTAGAATTTTGTGCAATAAATAAATTTTCTGTATCTGTAAACAATTTAATTTTATTACCAAACGGAACTTACTTTCTGGACCTACCACGTAGTAGCGCTCATCGAATTGCCATCTAGCTGTTTACCCTGTTGTCAATATTTGCAGTAGCAGAAGTCTTCAGGGTGAATTACAGCATTTAACTTGGATTTTCGTTTAATAATAATAATAAACGATTGGTTTAGTTTAGATGTGATTTTTGTGGAAATGGAGAGTAGTAATGAATTGGTACCTTGTGAAAATCTAGCTTGCGCTCTTCGTGCTTATGGTTGAGCCACCTTGCGACGGCGAGAAAGACTGCCTCCTCTTTCTCGGCCACCAGATTGTCATTCGAAGTCAACTCGATCAGCTTCATCGGCAACAACTGAAGGAACTCCTCATGCTGGCAGACCTATAGATCACAAACAAAAATCGATATTTTTATCACAATATATCGATTATTCAACTTCCGGTATATACATTTTTTTGACTTTCGATAAATCGATATTTCAGATTTTTAAAAACTAATGCCCGGTTGCACAATAGCCTGTTGAATTTTAACCGTGATTAATTTGCCACGAGTCCAATCAGAAGAGACTTCTTTACTGAGAAGCCTTCTTTGATTATGTTAATTTACTAACACTGGAGAACGACATTCAGCATATAGGCTACTGAGAGTTAACAAGATTGGTTCTTGTGTCATTTGCGGCTGTTCGGTACACTTTTTTATTATTTAAATTGGATGATCTTTTTCAATATAATTGTTAAGATCATTATAAGAGTAAGAAAAAGTGGCAACTGAAATTTTCAAGTGGTCCAATAAGCGAGTTATGGATTGTTGAAGTGCTAACTTTCCTGATTCCGTTTTCTTTTCAGATCATAAACGGTTTCGACTATATTATTAGAACCGGGCCTAACATTTATTAAATGGGACACATTTTAGTAGATCTCAAAGATAATTGCAATCCTTTATGAGTACTAATATGAACTAAATTTAATATCAATTGCTGAAAGTAAAATTCAACAAGCTTTTCTGCAACCGGGCCTAACATTGATTAAATGGGACACATTTTAGATCTCAAATATAATTGCAATCTTTTATGAGTACTAATATGAACTAAATTTAATATCAATTGCTGAAAGTAAAATTCAACAAGCTTTTCTGCAACCGGGCCTAACATTTATTAAATGAGTCATATTTTGGTAGATCTCAAAGATAATTCCAATCCTTTATTTATTTATTTATTTATTTATTCGTTGATATAATTACAAAAATCATATGAATATGATCGGGATAGAACAACAGGCATAGCCCAAAACTATTCTGTTCCCAAATTTTGATAAATAATGAAATGTCCGAAAAAATAGGTTATGTTCTTACTGAGGAAATTTAAAGTTCAAAGTTCTGTCCAAGAATATAATATATCAGCTAGAAATTTTGAATTTAGAATGATTAAAATACCAAATTATAGTCAAATTTTGCACTTAATATCACCTCACTTTGAATAAATTAAGTTATTTCAGAAAATTTTGAAGCCAGAAATATACACACAACTTTTAACTAATGAGGACTAATATGAACTAAATTTAATATCAATTGCTGGAAGTAAAATTCAACAAACTTTTCTGCAACCGGGCCAAAAATGTATTAAATGAGTCACATTTTGGTAGATCTCCAAGATAATTGGAGAAATTTAATATCAATTGCTAAAAGTAATCAAGGCCTGCTTTCTACAAAACTGATTCAATGACTATAGTGAGGTCCACGTTATAATGGCAGTGTTTGATTAGCAATGGTATTGCTATCCTTGTCGATCATTCAACGAAGCTTTGCTCTATAGCCAGATCGTCTTTTAACAATGTAAAATTAATAATTAATTAACAAAATATTTCATTTAAATTATGAAATTATTGAAAAATATAATTTCTTGCCTAATAAAATATTATTGATTATTTTAAATGAGAATGAACATTTATTATTACATCAATAAACCTGTATCAGCTACCGTCTATAGAAGGCATTGACAAGAAAGAGGATCAGCAACGTTTTTCTCCTATCTTTCTCCACTGCCATTATAACGTGAACCTCACTATAGTCCACATGATGGCAAAGTCCCCGGCCCAGCCTGCAATGTGACCAGTGATAAATGAAGACCAGTGGTGGTGGCAAACTACCCATCTGGTTGTCATTGGTCTTCATTGGACCAACATGTGGATGCGGCAATAGTGAGGTCCACGTTATAATGGCAGGGAGAAAGATAGGAGAACAGTCAGCGCCTGCGCCTTGATACTGCCTTCTATAGAAGATAGCTGATGTTATATCTTATGTTATATTATCTACTCATCTATTTCACTATCCATGACGAACTGCAAGTTAATAATACAGTCTAATTAGACTGTAGTGTCGTCAAAAATATTACAAAACGGATTATATTATCTGTACATTCTTGTTAAAAATGATCAGTAATTAAATTTTATTAGTAAGAAAATATATTTTTTAATGATTTTTTTATGAAAAATACATTTTCATGATTGAGATTGAATATTTTAATTGATTATATTCCTACACTGTTGGAAAACGATCTGGAAACAGTGCGAAGATGATGGAGGATAGCGCTATCTGCTTTGTCGAAAGATAGACAAGGATAGCAACACTAATGTAAATCAAATATTGCCATTATACAGCTATAATTTCTTTAATTAGGAAACAATTTTGTTAGAACTAGCTACATTTGTTAGATAGAGCACTCCTTGAGGTTGTGTTCAACACCAATTTTCATTTGTTTCAGTTTAAAAATGCCCCCTCTCTTGACTATGGAAGAACGAGCCGAAAAAGCAGCTCGTTATGAGGATCTGTGGTGCGAGTACAAAGATGGTGGATGGCTGAGCGAGGGAACCATGCAACACTGGATGCAAAAACTGTTAAGAATTCCCATTCCAAATTACTAAAAACAGGGAGTGTCGCAGATACAAGACGACCAGGAAGACCATGAACGTCAAGGACAGCAGAGAATGTTGACAGAGTTCGTGAAATGTTCATGAGGATCCCTAAGAAGTCACTGCGTCAAGAATCTTGTGAAAGTGGTCTTTCACGTTACTCTGTTGCAACGATTCTTAAGAAAGATCTAAATGATTTTGCATCCAGTGTCGCATGGATCTCTCGTTCAGCCATCCACCTCTTTTGTACTCGCACCACAGATCATCCCCAGAACTCATAAAGAGCTGTTATTTCGGCTCGTTCTTCCACAGTCAAGAGAGGGGGCATTTTTAAACTGAAACAAATGAAAATTGGTGTTGAACACAATCTCAAGGAGTGCTCTAACTAAAAAATGTAGTTCTAACAAAATTGGTTCATAAATAAAGAAATTATAGCTGCATAAAAATGAGGAGTGACTTATCAGACACTCTGTATAATGTGGACCACACTATAGTTGAAATGATTGTCGAATGATAGACAAGGATAGCAATACCGATGTTAATCAAATACTGCCATTATAACGTGGACCTCACTATAGGTGATTAATATTGTTCAACTAGTTCCGAACGAGGAACCAACATGGATGCCATTTCTTGCCAGTAGTCGAGGATTGGGTCGTAGCTAAATAGTAAAAATGTAGTTAGCATAGTTAAAATTAATGTCATTCATCTATATTTTTCATTGGGCCTGAGTATTTACCCATACATCAAATAAATATATATTTCGGGTTCTATATCATCGATACATCGCCATCGATACGTTGCTTCGATAAATCGATATTTTGAGAAAAATGTTGCTATCACTTTAGGCACACACCTCGAGGAAGTTCTGCAGCGCATAGCTCTTTGCCTTGGTCTGGAGGTCTGCGCATGCGTGCTGCTCGGCGAAACAGTGGATGCCGAGGCAGTTGGACGAGTCCATGTGACGCTCGAGGAACTGGCAGGCAGCCTCTTTCACAGGCAACACTTGTAGAAGGTTGGCGGCCGAAAGCAGTGACTGAAGCAACCAAACGTCAACTTTACTCATTTTTCCATTTCATTCATTGTTTCATTACATTTATAAATACAATTACAAATCATATGTAATGACTGAGAGATTGATTGATTGAGTACTTTATTTATGTAGATTACAATATATACTGGCTTATACACTTATATACAATAGCTTACAATACAGCAAAATTATGGATGAATTGAAAAATATAAATTAAGAAAATAATAATTATACTCTTAATTTATATTATTAATAATTTTCTTAATAATTATTATTGAGCTGTATATAATATGAAGAAGAAAAACATTTGTAATAACTATAGATAAAATAGATATATTGTTATGCATCTACATAAATTGGCGGAGCTATGGACATATCAAGTTCATTCTTTGGAAAGAATATTCGAAGTATTCTTCCACTAACTCTCTACCAAAAGAGAGAGAGAGAGAGAGAGAGAGAGAGAGAGAGAGAGAGAGAGAAAGCAACAGGCTGAGCCCAAAACTGCTCTTCTCCCAAATTTTATAAACAGTAACAATTCCAAAATATATAGATTCTTCAATTCGTTGGTTGGGACATGTGCACAAAGTAAAGGAACACCTAGAGTATCCTTATTTTGTGGCCATGTGGAACGGATGTCGGAAACCAGTACAGCACGTATTCAATTCAGTTTATTTTTACACACACACACACATACAAGTTTGATACAGGGATTAAAATAAGAATACATGCAAACAACAACAATACACAATAAAACAAAATAAAAAGAAAGTGGTGAAAAAAAGGGTGGAAGATTGAAGGGTTTTTCCAACTATGGATATCTATGTACTAGGAAAACCTTCAATCCTTGAGAAGGTGAAAAAGGTATCAGGAAGAGTAAATAGACGGTAGATATGAAAAGATGGGATGGGGGAAGAAAAATAAGGGAAAGGATGGAAAAGAAACCGATAGGACCAGGTGTTAAAAAAAAGATTTGAAGGACTAGATGAATTACAAAGGATTGCAGAATAAGCAAGCACACAAGTCAGCATAGAGACACTCTATATCAGCAACCAGGGGGACAAAGAAAACGAGGCCGACCACGCAAGAGATGGTTGGATGACGTAGAGGCAGACCTTCAATCCTTGGGCGTAAGAAGGTGGAGACAGCGAACACAGGACAGAGATGCATGGAGAAGGCTTGTGGAGGAGGCCAATGCTCTTCAAGGGCCATAGAGTCAATGAGTAGTAGAAGTAGAAGTAAAATTAAGAAATGATCAATACATTTCAAAAATTCGATAACTGTATTCATACATAGATTAATAAAAGTGTAAGTGTCGGTTACACAAAAGCCGGTTAAATTTTAACCGTGATTAATTCCAAGAGAACCAACCAATCAGAGTCTTTTCAAAAAAGCCTTCTGTGATTGGTTCTCGTAAAGCTAATCACGGTTCAAATTTAACCGGCTTTAGTGCAACCGGGCATAAGTAGGTTAAGCAACCATGAATCAAAAGAGAAAACTATAGCATCACTTGGAAATAAAGAGTTGATAAGAGCATTCGTATGATTTTTGTGTCCCTGATTGATTGATTGGGTACTTTATTCATGTAGAGTAGATTACAATATATACTGGCTTATACACTTATATAAAATAGCTTACAATACAGCAAAATTATAGATGAATTTACATAATATAGACTAAGAAAATAATTATTGAACTGTATATGATAAGAAAAAAGCAATTTGTAATAACTTAAGATAATATTGTTATGCATCTACATAAATTGGCGGAGCTTTGGACATACCAATGTCCATTCTTCGGAAAGAATATTCAAAATATCCTTCCCACAGATGGGAGATCCACCACGCCCGAGTATATAATTTAAGCCGTCAATGGGCCTCACGACTGTTATATATCAGCCGGGACTAACAGTTTAATATGCCCATCCGATAACACGGAAGTGATCTGGCTAAAAACTTTTGTCTGTATCTGGGTTTAAATCAACCCGTATCACCGTATTCCGGTGATCAATTAACTTAGGAAGACACACAATGAATTTGAGAATACTAGTCTTTTCATTGAAAGAAGAGATAAAACATGGAGTTTGCGCTTGTGTAAGTAATAAAGTATTGTAAAAGATGATATGAGTCACTGCTTTTATACTTACAAAATCAGCTGATATGAGTCATTAATTTAAAACTTACACGCAAACTTTTTGTTTTGTCTTCCTTTCGATGAAAAGATGTTGATTTGTTGTTTCATGGAACATTTTAAAACTGGGCAGATCTTAATGATCCCTCCAGGCTTTTACAGTCATAAAATTACATCTAGATTCCTAAAAATGAGCAGAAAATTAATGAGTGATGTAGCTTACCTGTACATTATTCCTAGTAATAACAATTGAGCTGGTGTAGGCATAATCCAGTAGAAGACTGAGCATTTCCACTTCAACGCCTTTTAATGACACAACATTTTGTTTTGATTCCGCCAATTTACTCATAAACATTGCCTGTGAAATTACGAAGAGAACTGATTTTATGGCAAGTAATTAGTACACATCAACACAAATTTTCAATACTTAAATTACGACATAGCAGTTTGATTGTTATGATTGAAAGCTATTAGTTTCTACGCACATATGTGGAGCGCTTTCCGACGCCAAGTTCACTTTTCAACACAAATTTATGTTGAATTTGAATACATGATTATGAATGCAGTTTTTCGGAATAGTACAGCTCCGTATTTATTTACATTTTATTTTTACAAAAAAAAAAACACATATCAAGAGAGATAATCTTAAGATACCTTGTACAATTTCTCTCCCAAAGAAATTGAGATTTCAATCAATACTTTTGAGATGCAATATTATATAAGTAAACTAGAATTATATCAGGCTATTGATCATATTTCTATGTAGCCTATATTAGGGTATTAGGCCTACACACTATTACAATGAGTACGGTATATTAGTCATCATCCGATATTAGTCATATTCCTAAGTATATTATGGTAGGTACATATTATTACAATGAGTATTGATATCAGTAGCCATTTTATGTGAATGAATGAATAATAATCACAAATTAGATTAATGATTGGATTTTTAAATTGGCGTAGCAATTGGAAATAACAAAAGATACAGTGACATGGAAAATAGATTAACAACATTCAAATAGAATGTTCAAAAGAATTACTTGATTGGTTTTAAAGAATTGCCTTCCAAAGATATTTTGATTAAAAATTACTTTTCAAAATTAATTTGAAGGTGAAGTGATTAGATAGTATGGTTGCTTACACTGAAGTAGGGACTAAATGAGGCCAGCACATTCCTATGTGCTGGAAATATTTGACCACTAACTGATAGGTTTACATCACAGAATTGCCCACTCTTTCTTAGTTCGTTAAGTCCTTCTAGTATCTGGAAGAAAGGGAAAAGAATTAGAGTTAGTTGTTAATGTGAATAGAAGAGCTAAGAAATCGTACAGTTATATTTTGATTACAATTTTTAAAGCTCTAAATTTAACAAAAAAAAATTGTTTGATAGCTCGTTATTTAAAATAATTTCTGAAAAAAAGGTGCCCATAAGTCAGGGCGTGATTCCTCACATCAAAAGAAAAAAGTTCTAATTAGCATAGGTTCGAAAAATAGAGAGCTTAACATATTTTGTCTATCTTTCATCCGTTTTGTATGTAATTAAGGATTATTTTTTCAAGGTTGCATTTGTCTAATATAGACTTATTCATTCTACATCTTTCTCTATAAAATTAAATTTTCTACAAGTTCTGTAGAAAAATATATTGTGTTTATCGTACATTTAACATAGTAAATCTGCTTCAAACCTTAAAGGAACTTGTTTTTCTGGACCAAGTTTCGCGCGTATTTCATCACATATCTCAAAAATTACTGTAGCTACAGGTCTGGTAACGATTTCATCCAATTTTTCAGTTCATTTTACATAAAGTACGCTGAATTGTTCGTTTCGGCAGGGGAACTGAAATTCAGACAAAATCTTTCACCCTGTAAACTTGGGAACGAAGCATTTTCGGACCTATGTTAATTAGAACTTTTTTCCTTCTTTTGATGAGAGGAATCATGCCCTGACTTATGGGCACCTGTTTTCAGAACACTCTGTATATTGCTATCACTGTCTATCATTCGACAAAGCAGATAGCGCTATCCTTTTCTAGCTCCGCAACTTTGCCATATCGCTTTTTAACAATGTGGAAATATAATAATTTAACAAAATATTTGACCTTTTATGAAAAATCATTATTAAATCATTGAACAATATATTTTCTTGACGTAAAGGACATAATTGATAATTTTCAAATCATCAAAACCACTTTTTTACAACTTACTTTATTGGAGTGTGAGTTTTCGATGAACTTATATTCGTTGGCACCGGGTCCTTCCATTGATCTATTATCAACTTCCGAACTGGTATCACTATCAGTGCTCGGCTGTCGTTGTCTGTTGAAGGGTAGTCGTTTGCAATGCGGTACATTATCAAGACCATTCATTGTAATTGTCGTAGCATTCATAATGCCTGAAACAAATTATATCAGGCATTAGTCAGATCACACATAGCTACTAAAACGTTAACGATTGTAAAACATAAAACAAATTTCCGGAACAGGTTGGAATTGCATATAGGTTGTAAATAATAACAAATGTTAGGTCATATGAGACAAAAATTCATGTCCCAGGACTACGTATGTATATACTACCTATTGTCACAATGTGATTCGTGACTAATGAAGGAAGGCCTATTAGGCCGACGCGGCATCATCAATTTAGGTAAGGCATCTCGTCGAGTCTACGATAAACCCAGGCACTTGACTACTGCGCAACGGAGTCGCGCAAGACTGACCTTATCTTTCTTCCCCTGTCACCTCCAACACTCTCTAGAGGATCGGAGCAGCAGCATTCAGCAGAGTCAGTTGGACTGGAGCTCTTGAATAAGCAGATTTGTGACACAAGTCATTATACTTAATTTTCCACATCCGCAAAGTACACATTTTTTATTTTAATCGAGAAAAGAGGTGTATCGTGAAGGGCTACATCATCAGTTATAAAGCGGCGTTTGATAGTCTTCGTTTGCAGCGATCCAACTTGCAACGACTTGTTACATTTTGACAAAAGTCTAACGAGGCTCGGAAATATTACAAATGGGATTGGAATAAGAGAAAGAAGTCTACTGGAGACCGGACCCATTTGTTCCGTTTCGATAGCTGCATTTCCGGAGGTTTCAGAGTGCTGGTTACCAAGAGTATTCCACATGGTGACCTATGACGAAATCCTACTTCGAGTGTTCGGAATTATTCCGAAATAGGAAAAGCATGAAATTCTAGAGATAGGAAACGCTTTTGTCGTCTCGATAGCTGCATTTCCGAAGGTTCCAGAGCGCTGGTTACCAAGAGTATCCGACTTTGTGACCTATGACAGAGTCCTACTTTGAGGGTCAAATTATTTCAAATAGGATTGGAATAGAAGAAGGAGGTTTTCTAGAAATAGGGAACGCTAAACGGAGGTTCTTCTGAAATCAAGCAAATTAATTTGTATTCAATAAGACAGGGCAAAACTATCTCAATACAGAAAATATATACAATTGTAGCCTATATGAACGAAACTTAGCATATATGGGCTTCTCTTGAAAAGTAAATTTTATAGCACTTTTTATTTTAAATGTAGCGAAGACACACAGAAAGCTATCTGCGATGAGAATTTATTAGGATTCAATATCTTAATAGAATCGCTCAACTTCACTTAAGAGCTGATTGCTTCAAGTTTAAGTACCTCAACCATAATATAAGAACAAAGATGCTTTCTTAAAAATATTTTTAAGGCAGCATAATTTTTTACTTTTTGATGTTTGAGCTACAAATTGCATGTTTCGTTTGATGATACATGCAGGTACATAAACTTGGAAATTAGAACAAGCAAGTATTTTGTTACCTCACTAAGATATAAAAATGTACCTACAAAAAAAGATGAAGTTTCAATTAAATTACTGTTCAATTGACATAACTTTGTAAGCATTATTATTTTAGTAACTAATTCAACTTGGTAATTTTCATACTTCACCTTCAACACCTACACTGGTGAAAACAATTTTGTAACATAGTACAATTTTTCTCTCTCTTCAAATCAAACAATGAAATTAGACATATATTTTTTCAGGCATATTACCATAAGAGTAAACAAGTTTGACAAAATAATAATTTTATATTTAACTTCTGCTGTTCTGCTCAAATCTTAACCTACAAATTACAAAACAAACTATAACACTACAAATTGCTAGACGTGAGACCACGACAAACTGAATAGTCGTGAGACCACGACAAACTGGGTCGTTTTTGAAATCAGTTTGTCGCCTTACGCATACAAAAAACTGAGTCTATTAACACAAACGCACACGAATACCAATGAACTATTTTAAACCAAGTCATTATATTTTAAGGAAAAATATATGTAGATTGGTTTCATCAAAACAGATAAGAAAAAAAGTTTTATTTGGAAAATAACAATGTTTAAAGGGAAAACATCAATGTATCGATACCTATTCAATGGTGATCGATCTTCAAGATCGATACATCGATATAAACATTGCAACAAAATCACAAGCAGACCTGCAGACGGCTGATTGATGAGAATGATATTTGTATTTGTTATTACAATAATTATTTGATTCTATATTACATTTTTTACATTATCAATTTGATAATGGCGCTTCTTAGTTGTAAAAATGTTTTTTCAAGTTTTATCAGCAAATTAAATAGAACATCAATAACAGAGGTGAGTTAGCATGTTGGTACATTTTCAGGATCAATTTTTATTTATACCAATAATATAAAATTTACCAATCTTAGCAATTTTTAGATTGATAATTTTAAACTTGAAAATCATATTAAATGGTCTTTTGAAATATAGCTACTTAAATGCCAGTTTTAGTTTAATTTACATAATAAAATACATGTTCTTTTAGGGTTATGATTGATAAAGAAACTGTAAAATGGGAGCTAAACCATTTACAGTAAAAGTGACTAGCATAGTAAACATGTAATTTCTATGTATTCTGATTAGACTGTTCGTAATCGTAATTAGGACGTCTTAGTGAGCATGAATAATCCATTTGAAATTGAAAGAATCCAATCAGTATCACTATTTGTAAAAGAGTCCAGTGAAGTAACCAGTACAGTGAGAATATTATTTCCTTCGTTATAATAAGACTGTCCAATCAGATTCCATGAGAATTATATTTTCATTGTACTAGTCAGTAGTCATTTTCATTATAAGCTTAAAGGGTCATTGCAGTGATCCCTCTGAAAGCCTAACAACCGTGGTCGTCATTTTAGTATGTTTTTTCTGGATATCAGAAGTGAGACTGTCCAATCAGAACTCATGAGAATAATATATTATTGTACTAGTCAGTAGTCATTTTCATTGTAAGCTTGAAGGGTCATTGTATACTGGCAGTGATCCCACTGATAGCTTAACAGCCGTGGTCGTCATCTTAGTATGTTTTTTTTCTGGATATCAGACTACTTCCCAGAGGGAGGCTATAAAATCAAAGATTTTTGAATATATTTTAGATATTTGTTGCTTGTGTATGGCTGTCATTAGGCCTACAGGTCCAAGTTCTGCTCAGCCTCTGGTAGGGTAAATCCAGCCTGAGTCTAACCCTAGTCTCATACGGGTGGAAGCTCTGTCGGGTCACGAGCAACCCCACGTTTACATGTGTTCTGCAAAGGGTATGAAGAACATAGAGGGAGAAGACGGTGAGGATTCTCTCTTTGATAAAGAGTGGGCGACAGTGGGCTAATCTACCAGCCCCACAAATAATCCTCAGGGCCCTCTTCTGGAGACGAAGGACTCGGGCGACATCTGTGGCTTTACCCCAGAGGGGGAGGCCATATAAAATCACGCTCTGAAAAAAGCCAAAATAGCAAATTTTAAGATAATGAGGTGGCAAACTGTATTTGAGACCTCTCAGCAGGAAAACCACTCTGCTCAACATGGCGCAGACTGTCTCAATGTGCTCGCCCCATGAGAGCTTCCTGTCAAGGGTAAACCCTAACAGTTTGACGGGGGCAAAATTGTATTCATTCCCATTTCTGAGACTGAACACAATAGACTGTGTTTTGTCTTCATTGAGGAGGAAGCGATTGGCAGAGAACCAACCAGTCCGACGCAAATGCCCCAGTCTCCACCATAGCTGCCCTCAGCCCTCCCATCTCGCGAC
This sequence comes from Nilaparvata lugens, assembly GCF_014356525.2. Classification (NCBI taxonomy): domain Eukaryota; kingdom Metazoa; phylum Arthropoda; class Insecta; order Hemiptera; family Delphacidae; genus Nilaparvata; species Nilaparvata lugens. The sequence goes on along the minus strand of NC_052508.1, from coordinate 61,072,282 downwards.
CAGCATTGAATAAGGTGGTGTCGTCCGCATAACAGACAACACACCTGCCATCCACTTGGGCTATGTCGTTAACTGAAATAAGAAACAACAGAGGCCCCAGGACTGAGCCCTGAGGCACTCCACAGTCAACACAATCCCCGATCTCAGAGAGAACTCTATAGCCAGCACCGCCTGTCTGCGACCCCCCAGGTAGGCCTGAATCAGTTTGAGAGGAGACGGTCCCACACCTTAATGCCCAAGCTTGTCCATGAGAATAGCATGATCCATTGTATCAAAGGCCTTGCTGAGATCACACAAGGTGAGCCCAGCAAGTCCACGTGCCTCAAAGCAATCAAATATTTTGGAAAGCAGGAAATCTACTGCATCAGTGGTGGATCTATTTTTTCTGAAACCAAACTGGGTGGTCGCAAATAGGCCGCACTGGTCACAATAAGCAAGGAGTTGCTCAGCAATAAGGATTTCAAATATCTTCGATATAACAGGCAGGATGGAGATAGGCCTATAGTTAGTAGGATCATGCCTATCACCCATCTTAAAGACAGGCACCGTCTTAGAAATTTTAAGCTGAGAAGGAAATACTGACTGCTGGAAACACAGATTAATACAAGCAGTCAGGGTAGCAACAATAAGAGCTAATACACCCTTAATAGTAGCACTGCTCAAACAGTTCACAACTCGAGTGACATCATCTCAAGTAATATGGCGCCAGGTCAAAAGCCGAAGAGCGGGGGGCCGAACCGAAGCCGAGAGCTGATCCTTCGCCACCACAGGTGAAGCTCGGATCCCCTCGCAGATCCCGCGAATAGAGCTGGTCCACGCGTCGTGAAGATCATCCGCAGATACCGGAACAGCACCAGGAGCTGGCACACCCGCAGCGGCCCTGATGATACCCCAGGCAGCTTTGCACCTATTGGGTGCCCGGTCAATCAGCTCAGAGTTGTAGCGCATCCTGGCCGCACGAACAGCCCGCTGGTATGATCTCCTAAGTCCCATGTAGGTCCGTTTAGAGGACAGAAGTAGATCAGCCCGAAACCGCTCGAATACGCCATAAGAACCAGGTGAAGAAGGTCGTCCGTAATCCATAGTGCACCACGTTTACCAGGCCTTCCAGAGAGGAAACGTTTTAGTGGAAAGCAGTTGTTGAAGCCAGTCAGGAGTCTATAAAAAACGCCGTGAAATTGGGCTGTGCATCAGGATGATCCTTCAGAAAGCTCCAGTCAGTCAGAGTCAGATAATGCAGAAAACGCTCGCGTCCACCCTGTGTGATGGGTCGCACCCAAGTGAAGGTATAGAGGCAGGGTAGGTGGAAGTTGGCAATTCCACATTGCAGCCGAGTGCCAGGTGGTCACTGAGGAGAGGATTTACAATTGAACAACTAATGTTAGTGCCAATGTTCAGATTTGTATCACATTATCGAGGCAAGCATCTAATCTAGTGGGCTGCCAGTTAGCCACATAGAGGTCCAGAGATCTAAGTAGGTTAACGAACTCAATGGTTGCCGCAAGAACGCAATGGTTGACAAGAATGATGCTCGCCACTCGCCTAAAGCGGGCCATCCACTATCCAATTTTGTCCAATTTGATTCGACGGCGTAGCGAATATTGCCGGACGAGTTTTACGGGTAAACAGGTCACCTGTTTTTGCAAGAACAGTTGCCTAGTCAGGTTTGATTTAGAACGTGAGTGGGGATGCTGGGGACTAATCAGCTGGAGCGTGAGTGGTGGATCAAATTTTCGGATAGTGAATGGCCCGCATAAGCTTGTTGGCCTCTGCTGTGACTCGTCTCGGAGCAAAGGCTTCCACAGAAGCCAACTACTCTATTGCGATCGTCGTCGTTTGTACACAATCGACAAGAGTGTGGCACCGGCATAACATACATACACATAAGAATAAATACAATGTTTACATTAGTCAAAACGACTTGAAAATTTCTAATAACTATGCCACACTATCGCCAAGTAGCTTGCCAAATTACTCTCTGAAAGGCTAACACGAGAGCTCGTGTTAGTCTTGCCATACACACTGCAATGCGAACAGAAGACGAGTTCCTCATTAATGATCAGCGGTAACAAGTCACTCGTCCTGCCTTGTCTCGTTTCGCCACGACAAAAATTGGAGCGAAGGCGAACGGTGGCATAGTACCTAGCCTTCGACACTCTATAGTGTGTTTTAATTTACTTCGTACTTGGAGGGATACGGTGAGTAGCGAAAAGGTGGGATGCAGCTGCCGCGGTGTTGCCGTATTTACACGGTCATTCACGAGTGAGAATAATGAGTACTCTCTTATAAGCCTACAGACGGGGAAAGAAGAGGCGGTCAGTAGGTACTTTCCATCAAATCAATTTTGGGTACAAGAAAACTCTATAATAATAATGATGGTTCCTTGATCCATTCTGAGCTGCGATGTATTAAAACACTTTTCTCTATGTATTTAACACGACATGCAGTCAAAAGATAAATTTTGACTGCATGTCGTGTTAAATACATAGAGAAAAAGTGTGTCTGTGATGAAGAATTAACTGATTTACAAAACACAAAGGGACACAATATGAGCCTACAGCCTAGTTGACATTACTTATTTTGACCTTAATGAGTATAAATAATATTCATAGCTGAAGTAGGCCTATACGTCTGTGAGACGTCTTAATAAGACGTCTCACATAATATGTGAGTATTTCCCTTCAACCACGGAGTAATGAAGAGATTAATAAGTAATAGTTTGTGAGTCAAGAGATGAAATTTAATAAAAAAATGCATTTGCTAATGCTAATTAAGTAAGTAATGCTAAGTAATGAGCAATAAGCACTTCTTTATTCCGTGCTTCTATGAAACTTACTATAAAAACTAGTGAGACCCTGGGCTGAAGTACTCGCTCGTGAGCTATATCATTCTGATTTTAAAATCTGCAGCTTGTTAGCTATTCTGAGAAAGATTTTTAAAAACCTATAGAAAATGTTAAACCTATAGAATAAGGAGGTGTTTTAGCTGGCTGAACACTAGAGTGACCTCTCTTTCTCCTAGCTTCTCCACTTTCCATCACGGATAAATATATTGAATACACAATAAAATGATTGTACACTTTAAAAATTTTAGTTGTAACTTATATTTAAAAAAACACACTCACGCACACTGTACAATCAAAAGACACACTCACAACTCTATAAATCTAATAATAGTGATTATTTTACGCAGAACACTGACCATACGCAAGACAAACGCAGAGCAAACCTTCTCTGGCGAAGTTATGGTTCAGAATGCACGTGTGCGATACTGTGCGTGTGGGTGAAACAATCTGGCATCTATGCCTGTTGCCATGACTGCCGCGTGGTTCTATTCCTGTTCCAATTGGCTGAACTGGTTTGTCAGCTCCCACCTGGTTTAGTTCGCCCCTCCAGGCAAAGTATGAAGTAGTTTTAAACAAACTATAGTGATTAGTACGCACTTAGCCAACAACCCCGCAATTTCATTTTGTAATTAAATCAAAACTTGGGGAGTTTTTGTTCATTAATTTTGTATGCATGTTGACATGCTTCTCTTATGTAGTTTTTGGCAAAGTCCAGTTAAAATTTTGGTTTAATAATTTCCAGACTCAAAAGCGTTTGACACCGCAGTACCAACAAACCTGTAACGAATGGGTGGATGCCAGAATGCGGAAAGATGTGCGAAAAAGGAAAGCGTTGACAGAATATTGGCCAGTCAAATCACGATTGATAGCTCTGAAGAAGAACGGAGTTCTCCCTCCTGAACTCAAGGTACGGAAATTGAATTACCCTACAATAATTAATTACTTGATAAAAATGATTAATTTACATCAATGTTTCAGCGTGCTCCGCTGAGACAATTTATAAGTATCATTTATAAATACGACGTTTAATATTATCATTCGCTTCAATGCAAACTTTCAAGCCCGTTTACACAAATGTGAAAATATTAACGGACCATTTTCAAAAATAGACTTTTTCTTATTGGTTCTCCTGACATTCAACAGGGAAATAATTAACTTAATAAATTTTCAGGCCCGGTTGCACAAGCCAAAATTTTAATAGGGATTCAATGCCATGAGAAGGCTTCTCTGATTGTTTTTTGTGGCTTTTTCTAAGAACCCTTGTCTAATTGGATCTTATGGCATTTAATTACAGGTGAAATTAGAAAAAACAGACTTTTGTGCAACCGGGCCAAAATATTAAAAGAGTGTTTATTTATGCTCTTCGGTAAATTACCTATCACTTAATTTGAATATTTTGTTGAAATGTACAATCTTTTCTTTATGTTCATTCTTTATTATCCTTGTTACTTATTATTTGTCTACTTTCTCATTCAAATTTCATCTGAATCGTTATAGTCCAGATTCACCCTTACTCACACGTCTATGTAAGAGTATTTCTCATTAATATCATAATTGTACAATAATTATTGTTAATATACTTTTTATTATGGTTTGCTAATATTTCATGTTATACTGTAGTATTACTATATTTAGCGTACTGTTATGCTGTATAATATACATCAATATTGTAAAGTGTTAAAGAGAATAAATTTGATTTTATCTAGAATTTATTCTTCTACAATTTATTATTCAAGGACTAAATTAAGTATTCTTTATAGATTACAGTTAGCCAATTGAGATTAAAGGTGAATCTATCTCTCATCACCATATTGTGTTGCATTTATGTTTTAGATTAGGTGACTGTTCAAGTTAGGCTAATTGATTTGTGGTGTTTTTTGATCAGGAGGCGGCTCTCGAGGAGATGACTCAGCTTCCAGGGGACATCAACAGATGGCACAATGCCATCTATAGGTGTGCGGTCACCTCTCGGCCCAGGGGCACTGTCTACAAATGGCGGCTCAGTCGAATTGTCTTCAGGCATTTGGCCGATTATAATAAGTTGGCCGGTATTATGCGTGCCAGATGGTGAACATACTTGCAACATGTTTTTTCTCTTGAAGAGTACTCTAACAAACACTGTAAAATGTATCTTTGTTGTTCTATGGTATCGAAAATAAATTAGTTGTGTTATAGTTTAAAAGCATGATTGTTAATATATTATGTTATTTTCCTTTCTATATTATTTATCTGTTCATTGATGGATTCATGAATAAATGTTTAGTATTGATAATTTATATAGTATAGAGGTATACATGACAATAGCTGCAGTGGAGAAAGATAGAACAGCGTTGCTGATTCTTTGCCTTGCCACTGCCTTCTTAAAGGGTAGCTGATACCGGTATATCTGATGTAATATTAAATGCAGTCGCGGAGCTAGATAAGGATAGATAAATAAGATAATAATTGAAGATAGATAAGGATAATAATATTAATGACTAATAATCAATACATTTTAGTTTGTAATTTCATTAAATAATGACGAATAATGTACCTATTTCAATCTAGTCATAGTTCAGGCGTTTGAGACATAAAATAACAATTTTGTTAGAGTATCAAATCAATTGATTTTATTAAACTTAAAATATCACATGATTTGAAATCTACAACACTACAAAAAAAAATACTACACTGTGAAATGAAAATTAATGTATAGATACGCAACGAAAAAAAATGTGAGCAAGTATACTGATGAATCGATATCAGGTATTTTGATTTCATTTCTGGATTTCTTTTAATATCTTTTACTTAATAAAAGGAGCAAGACAACTTTCCGGCAAAGACTAGAGTTGTAGACAGTAAGTCCAACATCATAATAATTCTTTTCCACCTCACAAGTTAATTTTTCGACCACTTTTTTGTTAGTTTCACACTACAACTTGTGTAATTTATTCTTAGTTTTACACTACATATTTTGGTGAACTTTTGTGTCACCAAAGTAAATAGTCATTTAAATTTGTAGAGATTAAGTCCAATATTAAAATAGTCCCGTTCTCTTCACACTTAAACTTTTCGGCCACTTTTTTGTTAGTTTCACACTACATCTTATGAGGAAATTTTTCAGTCACTTATTCTCCGTTTTACACAACATTTTTGTGAAGAACTTTTTCAGTCACTTATTCTTAGTATCAAACTACATTGTGTGGCCACTTTTTGTGCCACTGATATGTCCGTTTCATACTTTATCTTTTGGTGATTCGTTTTTGAAACCACCGAAGCTCCATCTGCGTTCCATGTGTGCTCCTATACCGGAAAGTTGCTGATGAAATACAGTGGGGAACTTGGACATTAGCACCTCCACTTCATTGGGCTTGATGGTGGAGTCCATTTTGTGCAGGAACGACCAGATGTAGTCAACGCCGGCTCCGAATGGGTGCACATGTAGGAACACTGATATCAGTCCTGCAAATAATATCATTGATTAAACAAGTATCATGCGTACTATAGATCTCTACTTCATTGAAAATAGACTATTAACCAATAAACTTACCCATAAAATACACATTTTCTAACAATAGAGTGTGATGCTTTAGATTAGAATAAAGCAAACAACTAAGGTTTGTGAGAAGTTACTTTCAGAACGAATTGCAGAATCTGTTCTTACTTTGGAACGATGTGTGCTTGAGGCCAGTTCTGCAAACATATAGTTATGATAATTATTATTATTAAACGAGAATCCAAATTAAATGCTGTAAATCACCCCGAAGACTTCTGCTACTGAAAATATAGAGAACAGGGTAAACAGCTAGATGAAAATTCGATGAGCGGTACTATTAAAAAATTATTTATCAGTCCGGGAACAATATTCAATATTCTCGGGCTGACAAATAATTTTTGAATAGTAGCGCTCATCGAATTTCCATCTAGCTGTTTAACCTGTTGTCAATATTTGCAGTAGCAGAATTATTCGGGGTGATTTACAGCATTTAGTTTGTATTTTCGTTCAATAATAGTTATTAATTCATTGACATTTGAATAACTGCAATAACTCAGTAATTTCCATCTGAAGATAGTTATAAGCTGAAAAATCACTGAAACCCGTAATGTAACCGTCGATTGATCATTGGTTTATTTATCCATGAACAAGTTTAGGGCCTGTGTGTGCATCAAACTCAGCAAAAATAATTATCAATATGGAACATAGTTTGGGGGTTCCCTGCATGAACTTCTTTTTTAGCAATGGAAACGCTCTATTCAGTCCTACTTATGATATTTATAACATTCAATATTTTTGTCAAAGTTGTCTATACAGTCTTGTTTGTATAATTTAATATCACTTCTGAGACAGAATTTTTAATAGATAGCAATAATCTGATTTGGTAGTTTATACAAACATGCATCTTGACAGCTTTCCTAAGGGCTCAGCCACACAGAGAGCGATCTTCGATCCTATAGGTATTATATCTATATCGATATATTATATCTTAAGGTGCATACAGATATACGCGCCGCGAACATGAGCAATTCACTTTTAATCAGCTGATGCCAAGCTTTTTATATCTGTATCTTACCGTTTCTGTAAAAATACAGATATAGTCAGCTGATTAAAAGTGAATTTCTCATGTTCGCGGCGCGTATATCTGTACGCACCTTAAGATACACCTTAAGTTTACTGATCACTTTACTGATCCGGGTCAATCGGTCTCGTTCACTGCCGTGACTCTTTCAAAAGACCCGGATAGCGGTAATGAAGAGGAGAAGATGGCGCAGTCACGTGACGTGGTCTTGGTGCACTCAAGTCTTGGCGTCGTGTAAAATGCATTGTTTGGATTGATACTAACTTTCCATTCTGTTTGCATTCTGTGACTTGAGTAGGATCGTATAGGTCTATTATGACCATAGATCTCTGTGTAACCAGACCCTAAATCTATTCAAGTTTCTTGAGAATAATTATTCATCAACCATTACAAACTCTCGCTTCCAAAGTGTATTCATAATCAGAATCAACTTATTATTGAGGCAAATTATGTTGGTGGTTATTATGCCGGTATTAGCTGACTCATCATGTTCTCCTTATAATCTATTTCAATGGAATGATACTATAATAGTGAGGTCCACGTTATAATGGCAGTGAAGAAAGATAGGAGAAAAACGTTGCCGATCCTCTGTCTTGTCAATGCCTTCTGTAGACGGTAGCTTATACAGGTTTACTGATGTAATATTAACGGTTCATTCTCGTTTAAAATAATCAAATATATTTTATTAAGCAAGCAAATATATTTTTCAATAATTTCATGATGAATTTTCATAATTAATATCAAATATTTTGATAATTGATTCATTATCTTACATTGCTAAAAGACGTTCTGGCAACAGAGCAAAGCGAGAAAGAGATAGCGCTATCCGCTTTGTTGATTGATAGACAAGGATAGCAATACCATTGCTAATCAAACACTGCCATTATAACGTGGGCCTCACTATAGATCAAATAACTCAAGTATTTACCTATAAGTCGAGCGTCCTTTTCAGACAACTTCTGAACGGGAGATTCATTGTTGGCGGTATCTGAGCTTTCATCTCCAGCTCCATCGGTTCTTGCTCCGTTTTCAAGGATTGCAAATTCCACTGTTAACTCAAGCCAATAGTCCTAGTAGTTGTTTTTGGTGAAGCTATGTGACGCTGGTAGTTTCTCATACTGTGCCGTTCTTACACTCTCATATCAACAAAACAGTAATAATAGATAGTAGTCCACAGTAATCGTCTTCAGTTAACATTGATATTTGGAACATGAACAAACTATACCACGGGATATCTTATTATGCTATCTTTTCTATGTTAGAACTGAACTTTAATATCAAATAAGATGTTCAATGGAAATCAAGTTGTAATACGGTTGAAGTTTGAATAAAAATTTGAAAAAAAGTTGAGAGAAAACAATGATGCTTCATTCATATTTCCTTCCTATTCTCACTAAATTTTCTTAAAACGAAACAATAATATTATGATTATCTATGATATAATAAAGTAGAGCATTGGCTTATAATTTCATAGGATGCTTCATCACGTCTGAACTACTGGAATGATTAACTTGAAATCTTTCATATTGATTCTCAATTTACCGAGGATGGTTATAGGCCTATTTTGAATTCTTCAATATTTCAGTAGGTCGAGTTTTTAATTAGACCACTGTGGAGCACTATTTACCTGCTAGTGAAAAATACAATAAATGACTGTTTGTTATTTACCTGTTGCATTCCTTGCAAGGTTTGCTGAACTAGTTTTAGTTGTTTCTCCTTGAGATCAAGCTCTGACTTCAGATCACACCTGACAATGTCAATCTCGTTCTTGTAGGCTTCCAGTTGACAGCGCAGACTGTCGTTTTCATCCTGTAAAAATAATAGTTTTCATTACAAAATTAATACTTTACATATATTATCTTTCCAGTGTAACGTTTTATTTATAATGACTGTTCAGGCCAGTTTCTTTGTATAGTAGTTTTAGTTTTCCTTTATCTGCTGCTTAGTGCTGAGGAAGAGATTTTGTCCTGTTATCGTTTTCATTCCCACGACTTGAGCCGTCCCCTCCGCTCTAGACGTGTGCAGCCCGGAGCTGAGTTCAGTTGCAAAACAGATCTCATTGTCGACAGATCATTGTTTTTCGTTTGGATAGTTGATCCATAATTAGCAACTCCTATTTGTTTAATTTGTTATTTTTTGAATATGTCATCGTGGGAAATTCGTCCCATTATTATTGTGAATATAATATATTCGATTCGTGTAATTGATTCATAATTTATTTGTGCTTGTGTTTGTGAAAATATATTGAGAGTGAAAGCCAACGCCCTAAATCGTTAAAAATACTTTGAGTGAAATATATATCCAGTCAGTACAAATGTTTGAGGACTAAGGACCACAAGAGCGGATCACACACCATCGCAAAATAATATCGATTTGTTTTCACCCATCTGTCTCCTTCATATTCCTTATTCCAATTTACCACCTGAAACCCTGTTTGTAACAAATCGGTATATCATTACGTCATAGTTTGGATTGGGGTACGTGTTTTTTCCTATTAGTTTTCCTGGGTCTAAATACTGATGTGCTGAATTGGATATAAATGAATGTGTTTATTTGTATCATACAGTCCAACCCAAAAAAACCAGAGGCAAAAGGCCTATTGATTCGTAGAAATTTGTAACAATGACAGAAGTATATTCATTACCCACACACAGGCCCAAAGTTCATGTGAGCATCACATCTCAGCAAAAAAATATAAGTATGTCAAAGCAGAAGGATACAGTACCTATAATAAAATTCAACCGAAGAAAAATTCTGAAAGGAAAATGCTAGCTTATCAGAATGGAATTGAGTATTTTAAGGCCGAGTTTAGACCAACATAGCATAGATTTACACACGCGCATAAAACGCATAGAAACAACCCGACATGCATAACATAGATTATGTCTCCAAAAGTGTATGGATCCTATGTTAGTTCTCAATCTGTTGCCAGATCGTTGTTCAACAATGTAGAAATATAATCAACTAACAAAATATTTTATCTCAACTATGAAAATTTATTATTCAATCATTGAAAAATAATATATTTTTCGCCACACTTGGATGTAATGAGCTGGTTTACGTGCGTCATATGGAGGCCGAAAGTGATTGTTTTCTGACCAGGCCGGTAAAACTTTACGGCCCTAGGGCTGTAAAATGACCTTGAATAACAGCTGATCGTGTCCGATCTCACAAAAATCATAGAGAGATAATCTCATAACGACTGTAATAATCTATATAATTATGTATCGTGAATCGCGGTATTATATCTATAATATATTTTATAAATTACTGTTTCATAATTTAATATGTATTATTGTGTGTTTGATATCAAACAATAGAATACGATGATATATCTCCATAGCCTCAACAATATAATGTTGGCTACATTGTCCACTGTCAGAAAGGTACGTATCGCAAGTATTTAAAAGTGAAGAATCGAATTTGAAATCAAAGTACAATAATTGTATCAATATTTAAAAGTGAGGTAGAGTAATAATTGTTTCTTTTTTATTATCGAATTCCACTTCTTAATGCAATACAATCAACAATAATAATAAGCAAATACAGCACAGATCTGAAGTTTAAGGTAAGCCTACTGGTGAAACTCAGCCTTGACTGAAAAATTCCTAGTAATTTTTCCGTAATTCTTTATTAAAACTTTTAGATAATTTTTCTTCAATATTAAACCATATAGAGAAAACATTAGGCCCACTCAAGATTGAATCTTCGAATGTTTTCTCTATGATTTAACTATTTTCAGAGCAATATTTTGTTGTGAAAATGCCAGCAAACCGGCTTCAAATTTGCCGCTATACACTATTATTATAGTAGCCTACATACGTTACCTGACTTAATTAAGAGTGAAAATTTTATTGTGAGACAGATAATAATATTAATTTTAATAATATAAGTCATGAGCCAAAGTCTGTTGTACGGTACGCTTTTTAGGAGTGAAGTAAACTTTTTTAGAAGTCTAGTATTACAGTATTACGTGTATGCTAAGGGTTATCAGTCAGGCCTTAACTTTCAACAGTACGCAATGGCCGAGAGCGTAAAGGCGTAATACATCAGAACTGAAAGCTCAGTGAATAAACAAACATGATCTAGGTTCGAATCTCGGTCAATGATATTTTTTTTGTCGATGAATTTCGACTTTTATTAGCTATTTTATATTAGTTACCGTAATTTAAATTTCAATCAATTTTTTAGATATATTTTGAGACAAAACTGTGAAATATGCAATTATATTAACTTTTTCATCACATTATTTCAAAATAATTCACCGGGCGCAAAGCGCGAGCTATAAAAATTCAAACAATTATTCGAAATATTAATAGTATAAAAATATGGTCACTATTGTAAATTATTAATTAGTAATATTGAAATTAATTGACAGTAAAAGTTGTCATAACCAAGATTCAAACTATCAAAATAGGCTGTTTGAATTTTATTTATTTTTCAATTTCTTATATATTGGGAAGTTTTTTTTTGGTGTGGCGAAAAATAGCGTTCGCAACTCGGGCAAAAAGCTCTCGAACGCTTCAAGTTCTCGACTTCGTCTCGAACTTGAAAACCGCGATCTCGAGCCGGAAAACATACATTTTCGACCCTAGGTGCGAAATATACTATTATTGAATGAAATATAAATTATTATTTTGAAAAGAATTAACTGTTAGTATTGAATCAGATATATATTGGTATCAGCAATCCTCTATAGAAGGCAGAGAATCGGCAACGCTGTCTCCCATCTATCTCCACTGCCATCAAAACGTGGACGTCACTGTATGATAAGAGATACGATTATTGATAATATCAATTTATCCATACCTTGAGACATGAAATGCTGTCACTTTCCTTCCTAGGTTTTTTCCTTGGACCATCATCTTCAGAATCGGATACTTCCATTTCCTCATCAAATCCAGCATTTAAATTCTCTTGCAACTCGATTGTTTTAATTTCCTGAATGAACAAACCAAAGCACATTAATAACATAAATTGTTGAGAGTTTCAACAAAATGACATTTCATGCGTTAGATTATGTGTTTGCTGTAAATTGCTAAAAATATTATACCGACATAAAATTTTATAACAATATCTTTAGCTGTATAGAAATAATACTCGAATTGCATTTTAATTGTATTTATATCAAGAGCATCATTGCTCAATTATTATGAAATACATTATTTGATTGCCACTTTTATTTTTAGGGCTACTGAAATAATTATTGAAACATAATAAAATCTATCAAGTGCCCTTTTATTTTATCACAACACGGCTAGAATCACGTTGAACCTAGTTGTGTTGTGCTAAAATATAACAGGTACCTTATATTATTAATACATTTTATTGTGTTTAAGTTATTTGATGGTCATGTGAATAGAGAACATGACTGAATAAAATGGGATATGATTTTTAGAATTATACAAAACCTGAACACTGGAAAGGAACAATTTCTGTGAAAAGAGACGATTTTAGAATATACTTAATGAATCATCCATCAATTACCCCGATAAAGGTGCTTCAATTAGAATAATAAGTAGTATTATTAATAATTTACAGGAAAATTAATCTTATTATTCTTTAATTGAAGAAAACCCAAAGAAGAAAAACTGATTATAAACAAGAGTTTCAATTTTCCATTGTAAAGACGGTAGTTCGTATATGATTCCTATTGATTACCAGGAAAAATTTAGAAGAATGAATTGTTGACCATTTTAATAAAATAAATTATGTACTTGAATTCAGAATGTTTTAATTAGATCAAGAACTAAAATATTCAGTCAATTTGGTAAGATGGCTCATTGTTTCAGTAAAAGTCAACAAGATATACTTAGCCACTGGAGGTGGAAGATCCAATTAAAATTATTCAATTAATAAAATAATGTCTAGACTAATGCGGGGGAAATGAAAATCTATTATTTATCATATGTAACAAACGATACTGATGTGAAAACATTGGTAGATAAAATACCAAAACAATCCTTGCCATTTTTTCTTCCAAATTAAATTGATGACACAGATCAAAAAGTAGGTTGGGCTTACTTTACAAGTCCAATTTTCTATGTAAACACATATAAAAGTTTGAATTTATGTGGAATCTATTTAGACACTTGAGATAATTCAATGAATAACCGAAACCGGTCGCGTAGTATAAGAAAATAAAAGGGTACAAATATTTATAAAAGAGGATATTATCAATCTACTCAATTATCAATTCATAATATTCTACATTGATTATGAATTCATAATACACATATCAATTAAAAAATTGTCAAACCCAATAGACCGATTACATTAGAAAGAATTGGCATTTCTGTAAATGCTTCCATGTAACTTATCAAGCTCTCACAAACCATTACTTTCATGTAGTTTTAGATCTCGGAGAAGATACTGAGCCAGACGTTTGAAAAGTAATTCACCTTCACAACTTACCTTGGCCAATCGTAGCTAAAGATGCAAAAATGCACTCTTAAATTAATACAAACCAATCATCGACTGATGAAGAACCCGTCTCTATTCGCAATGTAAAGATGAACGGAGAGTTCATTATTATGGTAGTGAGTTTTGCCACATCGTGCTATTTAATTGAGTTGTCAAAAGATTTAAAAATTACCAAGCTGCTTTCTTTCAAGCCCAACAGTTGCTTTCATTTATAAGTACACATTGCGAGCTGACACATCTGAACATCCTAGAGGCTACCTTTCTAGTTTTAAATAAATCTACCCATCTCCATAACATATCTTTTAGAAGAAAGCGTTAGTGAAGGAGTTTCTAGTGGAAAGAAATTTGGATTCCTATCTTCTTTAGTTTCCCTCCAACTAGGTTAAGGTACCTACATACTGTAACAAACTGTTGAATTTTGGAGGAAATAAATTTGAATTGAATTGAAAAAAGAAGGAGTGAAGGAGTTTCTAGTGGAAATAAATTTGGATTCCTATCTTCTTTAGTTTCCCTCCAACTAGGTTAAGGTACCTACATACTGTAACAAACTGTTGAATTTTGGAGGAAATAAATTTGAATTGAAAAAAGAATATAATTCTCTATTATTCAATTCAGTTCGGTAAAAAAATTCAGTACAACTATGAGGTTGAGTTCAGCAATTGATATTCTATTGAAGGTTAAGAATTGAAAATCTGTGAAGGTAAAAAATTCAAATTTGATTTTGCTTGTACAGTATACAGAGTGATTCAATTATAGGCGAGCCCTAAGCTCGTAGAACCCTAGTAAAGACAATGAATCATGTTCATATAAATATTTGTGTTTATCTGTTATAAACACAGAAGCCTTTTAACGTTTTGTGAGTGGTGATATAATATTTAGGCTCAGTTTCACATAAGTTAATTTTTAATAACGATTAAAGGCCACCAGAACCAATCAGAGAAGATCTTAAAGAAGGCTTCTCTAACAGGCTTTAATAATAATTAAATTCAATAGTTTTTTGTGTGACTGGGCCTTAGATTAGTAGTACGAAAAACCTAATAAATAAACCCTCACTACTAAGGCATATTTTCTTGGAGGTATGTTAAATCTGTCGACTTTGAGTCAAACAATTAAAAAGCCAGAAGGCTACTTGAATGAGTTCCTCTCATTTTTTTAATATACAGACGATTTCTTCCCCTTTTCATTCAGTTTTCGATAAAGCCAGAGATCTGTCTGATACCTAATATGCTGCTAATAGTAGTATACCTATTCATTTACTTTCTAGAAAATATTCTGAGAACATAATTGAATAATCAATTAGTGCATGCATTACAAAAATCAATTCAAACAAGCAAACTGCTCAGTAGCTACCATAAAAGCTTTTAAGCTAGATTTTTTACATCTAGAATTGTTATGTTCAAGAAGTGAGGGTGACTCACAACACCCTACATAAAACTGTAGATTTCAATAGTATTGATGAGTGGAAAATCGAAAAATAACTTATATTATTAGAAGTTATTCAGATCACTTACACAGAGTAAAAACATGTTTTGAACATATTTTTCAACCCTTAATTATTATCACAAAGTTTAGAAAAATCAATTCATCAATAAAATTTATCTGATTCAATTTATAGTATTCATCAATAATCTACTGAGGTTGTAAAATACTGAAATATTATGAGCTTTGGACAGTCGCTGTTATCAATATTTTCAAATAATTGAAATAGTTCAAATCGGATAACAACAGTTGTTGAGAGATTACAATAAAACATACCTGACATTTTATATTTTGTATTTCTACTGAGGTTGTAAAATACTGAAATATTCTGAGCTTTGGACAGTCGCTGCTATCAATATTTTCAAATAATTGAAATAGTTCAAATAGTTGAAATCGGATAACAACAGTTGTTGAGAGATTACAATAAAACATACCTGACATTTTATATTTTGTATTTCATATTCTTTTTGAAGGAAAAAATACTTAGACAGCTACGAAATTAATGAAGAATGTTAAACACTTATAATTGGATCGATAGGCTATATTGCTTCAAGAAATTACAGTTCCATCAAGAAGGCTTAATTGGAAATTTACATTATTTCTGATATTTTTCGCACAGAACTAGTTTTCATGCATCAATCACATCTGCATGCAACAAAAAAAACATAAAATCAGGAAATCAAGGAGTCATGCAATTTTAGAAATTCATGGTAAACATGAATTGTCACGGGTCTCATGAAGGGAATGAAGATAATAAATTGATTTTACATTAACTGATTATCGTTCATGATTTTTCATGCTATCAGTATTCAGATTACATACAGTATTAATTCTATCCTTGTATTTGTATGGGTTGCATTGTAATGTTAATCAAATTAAATATGATGTAAATATAACAGTTATGGCGAATTTGACAAGATAAAACTGAGAGACACAGCATGGAATAGAGTTTAAGTTAAAGAGATCCCTATCCATTTAGTGATTACAAAAGTAATAATTTTAATTAATGTTAAGATTATTCATTATGCTCAAAGCCCTTATTATAATAAATCCTTATAACTGAAACGCGATATTTTGTATCAGTTTCTCTCTAAAGCCGAATTTCCACAACATATCAGTGAACATGCCCGTTACAGTGAGAATATTAATCTAATAGGTTTTAATGGGACTAGACATACTCGCTCGGCCGGGTTCAGTAGGAATAGTCCAAATATATTGAGTGTGTTCGTTTCTCAATGTTAAATATGGTTTTCAGTAATGGTATTTCATTTTTATTTTTTATTCAATCGTTCCAAATTCTAAATTTCAAGTAAAAATATTTTTGGACAAAAAATTGTGATGTGGAGTAGAATACTCTTCCAATATCATTTTAATGATGAGTAATTATGATAAGTAATGATATGTATTGCAGATCAAGGCTGATAAGTAGAGAGATCAACTTATTTTCTAGTAAAACTATTTTTGGACAGAGAATTGTGATATGGAGTAGAAAGTAAAAAGTGACTTGACTTTTTTCGAACTCATAATCTAAATTTGGGAGTGGAATATCTTTTTTGCTCTTCCAATATTATTTTAATGATGAGTAACTGATATATGTATTGTAGGTCAAGGCAGATAAGTGGAGAGATCAACTTATCTACATATAATATTGAACTCCCTCCTACACACTGAGCTGCAGTCTTGTAATGTAACTATCATTCTGTAGGTAACATTCTGGGATATAAATTGATTTGAAAAACGTTGTACTAATAAATAACTCATTGGATCGTTCACTTTCACTAATACTGAGAACCTAGTTTAAAATGGACGACGTAGGTACACTGAGAAATAGGGCGGAAAATGAATTATCTAGCTGAAGCAAGTACAAAAGCAACTAGGGTTAGGCATAAGATTAATACAGAGTTGATTAGCAGAGAGAGAGAATGAGAAGATAATGAGGAGGAGTGAGAGAGATGGGAGGGTGGGGTGAGTGCCACCTACCGTTGCTTGTTTCTTCCACATTTCGATGTTCTTGCGTTGAGGTTTCGTGAAATGGTCCCAAACCTTCTTGTGCGAAGCGCAGATGAACACTCTCTCGATCTGACTGACTTTAGGAAGAGATATTCACACGTTCAATTAATAACTAAACAATAATAGAAATTTTAGAGTAATAAGTGAAATATGACACCATCAACGCATCAATGCACAACTCATCATCGTCTTGGCCAAATCGACTTTACTAATAACTTACACCTTTCTCCTCAATCCTTGAGACACTCTTCGAGTCGAATTACTTGAACACTTACAACAGCCGAATTTCGGTTGCAACGGATCAACAGTTGTCGAGTCAAATGTCGAGCTTTCTGACTACTGGCTTATGGTAGCAAAAATATTAAACGTACCAAGTTTAAAATATAGCATTTCACAATAAAAAAGTAAGAGATTCTTGATATTTATTGTACAGATAAAAATTGTAATAGTAATTATTGTGATATTGGACATCAAAACAATGCTTACTAGGTAAAAAATATTTCATGACTTCTGTGTGGACAGCTTACGACCAAACAATCATAAAATAAGTTAAAGAAGTACACTTGAATTTTAAAAACACTCTTTTGAAGTGAAAATGCACTTACATTGGTAGTGACGATCGTTTCGACCTGTTGTGGGTCATCACTTCATTTTGTTTAGTCAATCACCAAGTGCATTTTCACTTCATAAGTGTTTTTAAAATTCAAGTTTAATTTTAATAGTGAAAAAATATGGAAAAATACAGAGTTAAAGAGTTAAATTCGTTTTCGATCAGAAGTTTCCGGATTCATTAGGCTGGGCTGTTGCAAATACTCAAAGTAATTTGACTTGGTTTTGTCGAGTTCCAGCTGAGAGCTTTTACTGCTCAGTAAGTCTTACCATCAACATTTTATTCAAATTAGCGTTAGTTTCTATTGCCGAAGAACCAGACTGGAAGATTAAAAACTAATATAACTTGCAATGGTTGTGATACAATACAAAATAATCATAGACAGTAAAGATTGAATTTATAAAGAAATATTAAACATAATGAAACGTGGGAGTAGTGGAAATTATTAAAAGTAGGTATAAATAGAGAAGTCTCGTACAAAAAAGAAGAAAAAACATTCAACATCTGAAAACCATGTTATAAAATTGAAAATTTTGTTCTGAAAATGGCAGAGGACATGCCATTGACTTATCTTATGTTCGGTCGGGGATAGAAGTTGGACAGAAAATTTATGATTGCATTTTTACGAACAACTACCGTTTTGTAATTGAAAGTTTAAATCAGTTTGTAATATAACGCTGATTAAATAAAACAGTAGAATCAATTTATTTAGATTGGCAGTAATATTTTAAGTAATACATACAAAAACTCGATAGTTTTTACCGATACGTAAAATGTAATACGTAAAGTTGTTTGTTTCAAACAACGTTTAAATGAATTCATGTCGTTGTTCAGAACATAAAAATAGTGTGTTAATACATCGCAGTTCGAAATGGATCAAGCAATCATCATCTTGAATTAATTTGTTGTTTCTTACACAAAATAGAATAATGTTTTCAGATTGTAAAAGCTTGATAAGGTGGGTCATCAACCACCTTCAATTCCAAATAATGTTGCAGAAGAGAGTAAGTGATCCGAAAATAAAATTAATTGGCTTCATAATACCACAGATAATGCCTTTCTCCATTGTATAGCTAACACCATACATTACCTGGAATACAAAGTCAATGCAAATCAGCTAAGTGACAATTTATATACAGATCATGCCTTCTTTTGAGATAACTTTGTATTATTATACTTATCTTAAGAATGGTATGCACTGTCTAGATATTATTCGTGGATTTACTTACTTAACGATATTTTTTACATGCATTGGTTTGCTCAGTGTCTAGTCTCATGTCCCAACATTTGATCCACTACAAAGAGAAAATTTCTTCCCAGACAGACATTTCAGAGAAACTTACCAAACAACTTTAATCAGTTGATTCATTGTAAGATTCTTAGCAAAAGTGAATAATAGAAGATGTAGAAATAATCTGAAATTTAGCACAAGATAAGAGATATTTTACTGCACTTTACTTATTTGCAAACTTACCTTCATTCATAATGAGCGTGTCGAACAATCAAACAATTTAATGCAAATCGAGTTACAAGCGCATAGGGCAAACAAGACTTTCACATAACAACTCTTCATCAAAATTCATCATTATCTGTGAATATCTCTAATCTAAAATCATTTCACCCTTCCAGAATATCTGTACTCTTCTTACCAAACGTGGAATAATAGCTGGTAATAGCTGGTAGAATACTGTGTAGAGATGCAATGGATTTCAATGCTCTCCTTGATAAACAATTTTGATATACTCACCGACATCTTTCAACAAATCATTAATGCAGATTAAATGTTGAGTAGTAATGGAAAAAGTAGGTAAGAGAGGCCTTAAACTCATTCAAAAAATATTACAAGATAATTAAAAATAAAAGCTTAACAATGAAAAGCATACAATAATTTCTTAATTCATTATGTTGTAATGACTTTTTCTCTTTGTAATATTGCTGGAGGAGACGTCTAGTAGGTTAACGATTTTATTTTTCGAAAATATTTTGTATTCAAGTACAATTTACTGTATTCGTATAATATTGCAGCTTGTTCTATATTTAGTTTCAAGGTAGAATTGTACTATAATAATGTTTCAAAATGGCACCTGCTAATTAGCCTACGGGCTTCCCTTTAGCAGGACCCAGGACTGTAAAAATGTTTCCTATAAATTGATTGAAGCAGTCAACTTTACATTATCAATAACGAAATGAGATACATTAAGCGGACAGCCTTCATCATTGTTCAACTGGACAGAAATAGTTCCAAATTTTATTAGGAAGACAATAGATATAACTTTGCACCCACAATTTTAATTTCATCTCCGGATATATGCTAACGTATCAAATACTACCAATAGTCCAGTCACTATATACATTGGTGCATGCAATTTATATTGTAGTTATGATTTTTTAATATATTATTTGGGTACATAAGAGAAGTCCAGAACCAATTTCTTCATGCAAAATTTTCTTGTGCTGGATACAGAGTGGCCCAAAAACCTAGTATATTCGGCTCATTTTCCAGTTTTCAGCTATTTCTGCCAAATCTCGTAATCGGACAGAAAAATTTGCTCTCGCTTTTTTTCTAGAATATGAAATTCTGAATAAAATGAGATCATTCGGAACTCTCTACATCCAATGAGTAATGAGTTATGATTTTTCAAAAATTAGTGAAATTTGAAGAGAAAATCAATTTTGATGAATTTTAGTTTTTGATCAACAATATCTTCCGATTGTTATCATTTAGATGTGTAATTCAAAATCCCTCTGGGCGTATTTTTGTGCTCTACAATCTGAGATCAGGTAGAGCGCTCTATCTCATATAGATTTCCAGGTACACCTTACAACAATGCTCCTTGTATTGTGAAAAACACCTAATTTTCAGCTTCAACCATCATCACCAACTACATAGTCTTCACATTGATATTTTGCACAATGACATTTTTGAAAAATCATAACTCAATACTCATTGGATATAGAGAGTTGCGAATGATCTCATTTTATTCAGAATTTCATATTCTAGAAAAAAGGCAAGAGCAAATTTTTCTGTCCGATTACGAGATTTGGCAGAAATAGCTGAAAACTGGAAAATGAGCCAAAAATACGAGGTTTTCGGGCCACTCTGTATCTAGCACAAGGAAACTTTGCATGAAGGAATTGGTTCTGGACTTCTCTTATGTACCCAAATAATATATTAAAAAATCAGAACTACAATATATATTGCAAGCACACCCCCTTTTTTATATCTATATCGACTGGACTACAAGCATTGTTTGATTTTGTAGTGTTTTTTTGACTAACCCAACCTAAACTAAACCAACCTAACTATAAAGAAGCGACGGGACCCGTCAAATGAATAAGTCGTGCGGACTGTTGATTACTGTGAGCCTTACAACTCACACTCACTTATCTCCTACAAACACAGTAAAGTATTCTTTGCAGATGAATCCTTTGACTGACAGACTGTTTAGAAGATACAAACAACTTACACTGGATGAGGGCAGTTCTAACACAGCCAGCTATAGTGAGGTCCACTCTATAATAGCAGTATTTGATTAAAATTGGTGTTGCTATCCTTGTCCATCATTCGACAAAGCAGATAGCGCTATCCTTTTCTAGCTCCGCAACATTGTCAGATCGTGTTTTAACAATGTAAACATTTAATTAATTGAGAAAATAGTGAATCTAAATTATGAAAATGTATTATTTAATCATTGAAAACATATTTTATTGATACATAAAATATAATCGATTACAGATACTGTTTTAGGTGAAATGAAGTGATAGTTATACATAATCATACACTGGAATATTGTCTAAAAATATCACAAATCTATTTCAAAATTAGATACATGTTTCAACACCTATGATGTCATCTTCTTCACACCTATGATGTTACACTGAAGATGACATCATAGGTGTCAAACATGTATCTAATTTTGAAATAGATTTGTGATATTTTTGGACAATATTCTATTGTTTCATTATACTGTAATTGATTATCTAAAACAAGAATTAACATCTAATATGACATCAGATATGCCGGTGTTAGCATAGAGAAACAATAGCGTAAGTAGATATCCCATGGTATAGGGCGTTTATGTCGCAACTTTTACTGTTATCTCAAGCCGATTACTGTCGATTTTTACTGTTTTGTTGGGGTGAGAGTGTATGAATGGCACAATTTGAGAGACTACCAGCGTCACAGAGCTTCATGGAAAAGAACTACGTGAACTATCGGCTTGGGATAACAGTAAAAGTTGCGACATAACGCCCTTTACCAAGGGATATCTACTTATGCTATCGTTTCTCTATGGTATTAGTGACAAGGCAGAGTATCATTAATGTTGCTCTCCCATTTTCTCCACTGCCATTATAACATAGTGGACCTTACTATAGTTGTGACAGTCGGAGCGAACAACTTACACTGGATTAGGGCAGTTCTAATACAGTCCTCTTTGGGCTTAAAATACTCGTGAATGAATAAATGAGTAGTCTGCAGATGACTTACACTGCATGATTATGCCATGCATACGTCCCTTCATGAGATCCTTGGCTTTCTGTAACTCCTGTTCGAATTGACTCTTCTCAGTGAGCAGCCTGCGCACATGCGAGTTGGTAGTTTGTATCATAGAGTAGAACGTGTTTGCGTTGCGCTTGTTGCAGTCTCCACGCTCTAGCCAAGTGATCACCACTTGCATTGCTTTCGTGAACGTTTCGTCATCTGAAGCAGACAAACATATCTTCCTTGATTTATGTGATCCATCCAATTTTTAATTATTAATAGACAATAGAAATACAATTCAGGTGTAAACAACAGGCATTCTTCCAAAACTGCTTTCAACCTTTTAAGCCTACTTTACACATCGCCAATTGGCGAGACAGTTGTCTTTGGACAATTGTCATCACGTGGTTGCGGATTGTCGGAGGCCAGGACAGTTAAACGAGAAAATGTTTATACGCGGCCAACTATTGGCACGTCAGTTGACAGCTAAACATGTCCGAGTTCTCGTCATCTGTTGTGACTAAACAGCTGAACTGGCAAAACCAAGACAGCGCTACTGGCCTACACCGTTCACACGGCGCCAATTGTCGCGACAACTGAGATTCCGAGAGGTGGGGGGCTCACTGGGCCCAATTGACTGTCCTTAGTCTACTCCCGGAGAAAGTTGAATTTCGGGCCAATTGTCGGGACAATTGGCCTGAAGTGTTTATATAAAGACAATAATTTCATGCCAGTCAGTTGCCTTATGACAATTGTCTCGCCAATTGGCATCGTATAAACTAGGCTTTACTTTAAAATGAACAGTCCAGAGGTTATGTTGAGTTCATAATTTGATTTACACACAATAATATTTCAAGTCCAAAAAAATGTAACTAGAATTTTGCTTCTATGTGATAATGATAGGTGTCAGTTTACTCAAGTTTCCAATATTAACATCTAAATTTCAAAATCTGCTTCGTGAAAATATTGTTGGACTGGAAATTTTGTAAAGTGGAGAATTACAAGACTAAATGCCGGTTTTTGAGCTCGGGATTTAGCCAAGTTCTAGACTTTAAACAGCTGGAATCAGAAAATTGGCTTTCCAAAACAGGGCGTAGTCGCAGTTTTTATTTTCTCAATTCTATAATTGGAAACGTTTTTCCTTGGCAAAATTAAACATTCCTAAATTGATTAATTGTGATTGATTTAATTAAATTTAGAAGTTTTTTTTTCAATTTAAAAATGATTTTTGTGTGTTTTGAATTGTAAATTGTGTGTGCAATTGAAGAATGTTAAGTGACACATAACCTAGCTACATTTGGACTGTTGTATAAATTAGAATTGGAACCGTTTTGGGCGTGAGCCTATGGTACTTTTCTTCAAGTTGTACAATTCTGAATGATTAAATAAATAATGAATTAATAAATGATTCAAAATAGCTGAAATTTTACTCTATTTTCTCTTTATTTTATTTTGTGTTCAATTTTCTAATTTTTCGAAGTTTAATTCAAACGTGACTATGACAATGACTACGACAACGCCCCGTTTCGGAAAGCCAATTATCTGACTCCAGCTGTTTAAAGTCTAGAAATTAGCCAAATCCCGAGCTCGGAAACCGGCCCTTAAACCTTAAGTATGTGTAACCTTATATGTAACCTTATGTGTAACCTAAGTAAACCTAGTATGTGTAACCTTATCTAAACTTGGACGAGGAATTGCACAAGGCTAACTTATTTTGCCCCTCCCTATCATTTCAATTGTATAGTTTTTGTAATTTATATTTATGAACTGTCTGTGTTTTTGTAACTATGTCATGTTTTGAATGTTGTTGAAGTTTGACTATTGTAATACTCTTGACGATTTCAAGAACCTTCTACAATAAAATAATTTGATTTGTAAGAAAAAAATAAAAAAAAATATTAATTTTAACTGACCTTGAATAACAGCTAATCTTGCCCGATCATGCAAATTTTAATTAAAGTTCTCAACTTTGTCAATTTTTTAGTTTTTCAAAAAAAACCTGAAAAATTTTCACCACAAAAAACAGTAGCCTGTACTATACAAGACGCATGAATATAATACACGACATAAGAATACATTCTCCAAGTATCATAGATTGACTTTATATGAAGGAAAACCAAGTTATATTCGTGGCTGGAGCTCAAGGCTTCTTTTCCAGTCACTCCAAAAACTATTGTATTTTAATGATTATTTTTATTTGTAAACATATTTCTTGTATTTTGCAATAAATATTGGTAATAAGATGTACCAAGTACTAACAATTCGGTTGCAGGAAATATTAACGATTAAGGAGTTTAAACGTAGTTTGAAATTATTTCTAAAGGAAGAGAGCTTTTATAGACTGAAGGACTATTTTGACTACTGAAATAGAGTTGAAGACGAATAGTAACTATATACTAGATATAAATTTCATGAAACATAAATGGTGTCTAGCTTTTTGCTAGCACTTTGACTTGTCTGACGCCGTTGAGGCCAACCAGACATAATAGATACCTATCTATAAAAACACTTCATTGACATGGGCTACTTATTAATAAAACAATATCAATAAAACAAATTTTATGAATAAAACAAAATAAAATCTTCAAGCACCCTTTATTTAAAAAAAAACTTTAAAATAGTTCAACAACTAGTTTCGGTGATAATAAAACATTTTCATTTTATAACCTTTATTTTTGTAATATCACCGAAACTAGTTGTTAAACTATTTTAAAGTTTTTTTTTTTATAAATAAAGGGTGCTATAAGATTTTGTTTTGTTTTATTATATCTATCTATCTATATTATGTGGTTGAATAAGAAATTTGAGAAAGTTGCAATTTTACACAGTTTGGCAAGGCTGTA
Source organism: Nilaparvata lugens (assembly GCF_014356525.2). NCBI lineage: Eukaryota > Metazoa > Arthropoda > Insecta > Hemiptera > Delphacidae > Nilaparvata > Nilaparvata lugens. Next base: position 61,047,033 of record NC_052508.1, on the reverse strand, counting down.
ATTTCCTGGATGGAGGGCCAAGTCTCAACTTATTGAACAGTGGCTTACTCTTGATCTTGTCGACGACGAGACTGGCCTCGTGGTCGGTGTAGTGTACAACAGGTGGAGGCGATGGCACGCGCATGCGCTCCTGTTCGACGCGATCGCGATGGCGCTGTTCGCGCTGCGCCTGCCGCTGTCTGCACTCCCACTCGTACTGGTCGTCGCGCGCCTGCGCAAAGTCCACGTGCAAACGGCCACTGTGCGCCAAATCTGTGTGCGAACCGATGCGCATCTTGTACCCTAAACACCAAAACAAATCAATCTCTTTATTCGAGACATACAATGTATATTGTAGATAGATAGATAGATATTCAATTCATTCAACACAGTGTTTTTACTATTACACAACCTACCAGTTCAAAGTCGTCAAAATGTGCATGAATGCGTCATCTACATTAAACATCAATTACAAAAATTCTGAAAATATATAACCAACAAGGATAGAGAGAAACACAACAGACAAGAAACAATAACAACCAAGGTAGGAATACCTAGTTTCCCCAATTAAATTCTTCAAAGATATACGTTTCAACTCTATTCAAGACACACAATGTATATTGTACTTGAATGTGTCATTTATATTAAACTAGTAGGTAACCCGTGCTATGCACCGGGGAAAATTTAGTTTTGTAAAATGCAATCTTCTCATGTCCAGGAAACATAGAAAATATATAACTATCTATCATTTTTTTTCAAAATAATGTGGATAATCCTTATGAGAGTTGAACATTTCCAGGAATAGAAAATAAAATAAAAAATCTCAGTACCCTTTTTGAATTATTTAATCACATGTTTTAACATTGATGCCATTTTCAAGTGATATGAAGTAGATAAATAAATACTGCTGGAAGATTCTTATGTTTGATCATGATATGTTAGTGTATTCATGTCAGTCATAGTTCATAAAATCATACTAGTAGTTCTGTGAACAGTAGACCTCGCGCTCAGTAAGTTACATTGACCTGTTGTTATGTTTTCTCAAAAATTAATAAATAATTAATTCATCAATTTAAAATGTCTAGAAAAAATCCTAAATGAATATAGAGCTTTCTGTCCTATCGTACCGTGACGTGTCGTCCCGGAATGTGAATGTGAGCGCTGTTATCAGGTCTGGCTGCAACTGTCTACAACGTTGATGGAAAGATACATTTTCAAGATGTTCGATGTTTTTGAACGGGTAGTATTATAGTTCACTAGACAGCTGATTTATGATGAATAATTCTATAGTCTGATTTTTACGGTAATATTGGCGTATGAAGGAGGCTCCTTTTTCCTTTTATATTATTATTGAAATGAAAATTTCCAAAAACCTTGTATATACGTCGACGCGCAATTTAAAAAGGAACTTACCTATCAAATTTCATGAAAATCTATTACCGCGTTTCGCCGTAAATGCGCAACATAAAAACATTTAAACATTAAGAGAAATGCCAAACCGTCGACTTGAATCTTGGACCTCACTTCGCTCGGTCAATGAATACACTAACATATGATCAAAAATAAGAATCTTCCAGCAGTATTTATTTACTTCATATCACTTGAAAATGGCATCAATCTGAAACATGTTGTGATTAAATAATTTAAAAAGGGTACTAGGATTTTTTATTTTTCTTTCTATTTATATTACAAGTAGCCCTATACAGAAAAGAGATAAATGAGTTTGATAGGTCTCGAACCCGCAAACGTCCATTCATGAGTCACGCATGTTACCAATCAAGCCACGGATTCACATGGAGAAAGCTCAGATTGGTATTTTTTTTCAAATTCATTCTAGTAGAGTGTTGTCATATCTTCAATAGTTTCCGCGATAAATGCGGAAAGTGTTTCAAATACACAGGTTTTCAAACATTTTCGCGCAGTTTCAGGATTTATAACTCGCTAATAATGCATCGAAAAAATTTACACTAGTCGTAGGATTGGAAAGTATTGAATTGTCTTTAATTTGATTATCACTTATCACTATCTCGACCTCAGCCTCTCCCTCTACCTAATTAGGGCTGTGCGGCAGAGAGGACCTAGAGCCCTAACTCCGCCCTTATAAAGGCTATTCAATTACCTCCTCACTTTGTGGTTACCCTTATCAAAGTTCAATATTGTTCATCTCCATTGAATAAAACATTCATGCAATTAAATGTTACAAAAATACAAAACATACAGTACCATAAATCATTATTTACCATAAAATGAGGTATTGGATGAAATAGATAGATAATTAAGACATTTTTTGTTAAAATGTAGCAAAAATTGAGAGAGTAATTGACAATACTGATTACATACCTGAGAAATAGAGAGCTTCATCAACCGATGACTCATGGACATATCTGATGTGGCAGAACTTTTTATTACTCAGTCGAACCGTGAGCATTTCTCCACATCGACCAAAAATCTCTCGTATCATTTCCTCTGCAAATTTAAAATTGAAAAATTAGTGAAAATTATCATTTATTGGTTCAAGATACATAATTATTCATTAAAATTGTATTGCAATAAGTTTCAGCTTTTATCAAAATTGATTCACCAAAACGCTAACATTCATTTGCTTGAAAGACAAACAGGGTTGCCTCTATTCAACAGGCAAAGCTTAAACAGATGGAAATTAATTGGAAGTTGCAATTATTCTAATTCTAATGAATCAACTATTATTAAACGAAAATCCCAATTAAATGCTGCAAATCACCCCGAAGACTTCGAATTTCCATCTAGCTGTTTACCCTGTTGTCAATATTTGCAGTAGCAGAAGTCTTTGGGGTGATTTGCAGCATTTAATTGGGATTTTCGTTTAATAATAATTAAAGCTCATAACACTCAACACAATTAGTCAATGAAAAGGCAACTTGGAAAATCGGTATGAATTATATAAGATGAATTTATTATTGAGAGAACACTTGATAGTTGAGGAGAGATAATTATACAGAGTGTTCCATGAAAGGTTTAACAGCCGAAGACCATAAAATGCAACAAGGAATTTGAAACTAAAGAAGTCAGTAAAAATAGTTTATACTTATCGAAAAAATTCCAAAGTTTCATTGAAATATTGAAAATTTAGATCCGAAAATTAGTACACATTCACTGTCGTCACTACAGCTGACTCGTAATTTCTTATTTACAAGAAAAATGACAGTTTGAATTAAATGTCAGTTCGTACCAGTGGCGTTTTCGGGCAGACCGCCGACAAAGATGGTCTTACAGCCGGGGGGGCGTTCGCGCGTGGTAGGCGGGGGCAGATTTGGGTTAGGGGGGAAGAGGGTACATGACTTGCAGTGAATAATCTCCTTGGTGGGTGTGGCGTCCCCACCTGGGGTAATGATGGATCCGTCTGGCGCCAAAATCATCCCGTCCGCACCCAGCATTCCGCCACCCATAATGCCGTACTGTAAACGACAACAAATCATTTTCTAATTAATTATCCTTTTTATAAAATTAATTCTCTTCAGACTATTTTTGCCAAGTAGTAATTTCAATCATTTCTGAGAAACGTTCTGGCTTTCACCAGCATAAAATTAATGCCGCAATAAGAATAATGCTATCATTCAATGATTCAGTGATTCAATGATTATTTCAACCAGCTAATTCATACAGTACACTGGGCCATGTCAGTACAATAAATCCTATTATATTAAGCGAGCAAATTTCTGTATATCTGTTTATATTTTCATATTTTTATATCTGCTTATTTATGTTCAACGGATCTCGAAAACGGCTCTAACGATTTTCACGAAATTTGGAACATAGTAGATTTATGATATAAAAATTCAATTGCACTAGGTCTCATCCCTGGGAAACTCGCTGAAGGACATGAAAAGGATAACAATTATTCATCCTTGCAAAAACAGATGATAATTTCGTCGTCTGTCGATAACAGATGTGAGTGCCTGTGTGGGAGAGAGAGAGAATTATTTTCAGCTGTGTAATCAGCGAGAAATTTTATCTAGCTAGACTATTTAATCGACTTGATCAACATAATCTGATTTGTTGACATGACATGATAATCCTCCTAAACTAGAGTATATCATAATTTTCAAAGTTGATCATTATTTGACAATTTTAAGTGATTAGTGAGTGTTATTTTGTTATTCAATTTGGTTTGTAAACAATCTAAATTAAAACTTTTTTGTTTTCAAATATTTGGACTAAAAATTGAACCTGAATTCAAGTGTATGGAACATAACCTACTTTCTGGATTATTTATAGTGTATAAATCAAAATTCGGGGAAGAAACAGTTTTGGGCTGTGCCTGTTAGTCCTTTAATCATTTTAAAGAATTGTGTTCGATTTATCAAAAGTCAATTAATAAATAACGAGCGAAGCTCGGTGCCCCGATATTTTATTTATTGAATTACAATAACAATAAATAAATAGGATACAGATGACGACAGGTTGAGGACGAGCGATGGTGGGAAGACCGAGGAAGATGGAGAGACCTTGTTCATACCCAGGCCCGGCACTAGTTGGAACGGGACACGAATATGTATGTATGAACAATAATGAATATACGTATAAAGATAATACATAACTTGCATTGCAACCCCGCCACGTTGACGAGTGTCAAAAAAATCCCGTACCTCGACAAAATACCCTTACATTTCCCGCACAAATGAAATTCCCGGTTTTCCCTCCCAGTGGACAGCCTGTTATTTAAAAATTCCTTGCATACCAAAATACGATTCAAATCGAATCATTTATTTGACATACAATAAATACATATCCAAAACAAATAAAAGAAAATACATAATTTTATAATAAAAAGTATAAAATAATAAAATAAAAAGTAAGCATAAATAATACCAAAATCATAATTAGATACTTTTCATGTGTAATTTGGCATCACCAGCAAAAGGAATTAAACATTGCCCGCTGGTGAGAGTTGCAATCAGTTAGTTATGCTTGAATCAATTTGTTACATTGGTTGGTTCCTGGTTTTATACAATAATATAGAAAAAAAATAATAATCCACGCTTCAAAATATGTTTTAAAAAATTAGATAATGCTTTCAATTGAAAAGAAATAGTTTTCTATTATCCAATTTTTTAGTATTTTGTAATTAATTATTGCTTCCAGATCAAAAGGCAATTCATTTATGAATCTTGTACATATATAAATGAGCTGTCTTCTAACTACTGTAAGTTTTGTTTTATAAATTTTGTATCTATAGGTTGTATTTGGTCTAAAATCATATTGAACTATATCATTTAATAAAAATTGGTTTTTATACTTAATAATATATTTTGCTAAATTTTCCAAGTACAATTGCCTTACAGTCATCACATTAAATTCTTCAAATAGCAGATTAGTTGGATGCAATCTAGGTTTATTCAATATTGTTTTAATAATACACTTTTGAGTGATAAATACGTTATTTAAATGACTATCGAAAGCCCTATCCTAGTTTATTAATTATTGATTATCAATTTAATAGGTGTCGTACCTGTCCCATCATCATGGCGGGATCCATGATGCCATGGGGCGATGGCATCATGTGATTGATGCCAAGCATGGCCGCCGAATATCCTGGCATACCGCCCATCATGGCTGCAGCCCATGGCGGAGGCGGCAACGCCCCCATGTTGCCACCAGGTGCCGCCCCCTGCATTGACGGCGACGCGCCGTTCTCTCGGAGACTACCGCCGCCTCCGCTATCGTTTGTATTCGGACTACAACTACTGGTTGTGCTCTCTCTCAGGTCACGATCATCCCTAACGGCAAATGCGGTTCATTAATAAATACATCATATTCACCTCACATCACATTTTCGCTACAGAAATAGAGTTCACTTACCAAGACTATATAGTGAGGTCCACGTTATAATGAAAATATTTGATCAACTTTGGTTTTGCTATCCTTGTCTATCATTTGACAAAGCTGTTGGTAATAACCTTTTCTAGGTCCACAACGATGCCAATTATGTTTTTGACGGTCTAGACATATAATTAATTGATACAGAGAATCGGCATCGATATTCGTTTATCTTTATCCACTGCCATTATAACGTGAACCTCACTATACTGAGTTGTTTGAAGAAAAGAGAACAAAGAGAATAGGAGCAAAAATTACTAGTACCATAGAGAAACAATAGCATAAGTAGATATCCCATGGTATAGGGCGATTATGTCGCAACTTTTACTGTTATCTCAAGCCGATAGTCCACGTAGTTCTTTACCGTGAAGCTTTATGACGCTGGTAGTCTCTCATATTGTGCCGTTCATACACTCTTACCCGGTCAAAACAGTAAAAATCAACAGTAATCGGCTTGGGATAACAGTAAAAGTTGCGACATAAAAACCCTATACCATGGGATATCTACTTACGCCATTGTTTCTCTATGCTAGTACATATAATGATGCCCACGTTATAATGACAGTGAAGAAAGATAAAAGAACAACGTTGCCGATTCTCTGCTTTGCCACTGATTCTTCTATACAGGATAGCTGATACCGGTTCATCTGATGTAATAACTGTTCATTTTTGTTTAAAATAATCAATTATATTTTATTCGTCAAGAAAAAGTATTTTTCAATGATTAAATGATACATTTTCATACTTGAGAATAAATACTTTATGATTAGCCTAATTATATTTCTAAATTGTTGGAAAACGATCTTGCTTTGTCGCGATGCTACTAAAGGATAGCGCGATCTGCTTCGTCGAATGATAATATTATTATTATTATAGTCATTTGTTACGTGAAGCCACAAATCTGAGCAGAGCTCAAATGGCATGTAACATGTGATGAACATTTTTCTATGCAAAGTGTATGCATCTGTATCAACTCAAAGTATGAAGGCACCACAGCATTCCTCCATTGTATAGGGACACGCTTCCACAAGTACATTGGTAATTGAAGACAAGAAAAGCCCATGACTACCACATAACCTTATTCTTTCAGGTAGACAATTGAAGAGCTTGAGTCCCGAATAATATGGTCCTTTTCCAAAAGTGTCAGTCTGTGAGCGGGGTACTGATATACAGCTGAACTCTTTGCTCTTGTGTTTTAGCCATGGCAAACTACATTTCCTTCAAATCTCTCTGAATTTCTGAAGACAAAATTTACAGTCTCAAGGAAGTACAATGCTGGGACCGTGAGGAACCTGCATTTTTTAAAAATGGGACTATATGAATTGGATTTATAGTGGATGCAGTCCTCACAGTTCTCAGCGCAAAAAGTGAATGATAGAGCTGCTGTTCTAAAAGTTTTCCCAAGTGTTTATCCCATTCATATTTCCTCATGTAATATGAGTCTCCTAATGTAAGCTTGAATAAGTATCACTCAAATTTATTCTATTCTTATTTACTATGAAAAATAATGATAATCTCATAAGATCTACAATACCTTCTATCTCTTTCACGATCTCTGCCTCTGTCTCTGTTCCTCCTGATAATTTCACGGGCATCTCTGTCCTTATCTCTATCTCTGAGATCTCTGTCTCTCTCCCACTCACGTCTTCCATCTCGATTTACTATTTCTATGACAACGTCATCTTGCAAGTTAGCTGCGTTTCTGTTCATCTCTTCACCTGAAAATTACAGAATGCTAGTTCAAACTTATTGTTCTCAAATAGCACAAGTATTTAAATAATTTAATTTAAGTATTTAACATAGTATTTCTAGTTTCATTCAAAATTTAGACTTTTTGAATACGGTAATTATTAAGTTACTGTCCTAGATTTTTTTATTCTAGACTCTAGTAGTATTTGATTCAAAATTTGCTTGTTTATCTGAGTATTGAAGAGCGTAAATTGTATTTTGAAAAGTGAAAGTGACATAACCAACATTTTGATTTGGACAGTATAGTATAAATTGGAAATGGGACAGTTTTGGGCATGAGCCTGTTGTACCTTTCCTCATGTTAAGTATTTGTACAGAATGTGATAAATAAATAATAGGTAGATATGTATTATAAATATATATGACTATATATATATATATATATTATATATATATATATATATATATATATATATATATAGGCTACAAAAGCTAAAGTATACTGTATTCAATTGACATTAGGAAAGTGTAATTGCAGTTGTGCCAATAATATTTTGATTTATGATCCTGATCCTTTCTATTATTGTCGCTACCACAACAATATAAATATGTGTTAAACTCTGTACTATTAATTTAAGATAATCAAATTATTTGAATTTATCTATTTATATCGATCAACGCTCTTGCTTCACTGCAGATTTGACATAATATTTTTTACAATGTGACTTTCCTTTATGCTAAAACTACTCCATATAACCACAGAGAAAAGATAACATAAGAAGATATCCCATAAACCATAGGTCGAGTATATTTCAAATTTCAAGACCATTATGTCTATTACTGCAGTCTATTACTACTGTTTTAGCAGGGAGAGAGTTTAAGAACGGCAAGGTACGAGAGACTACTAGCATCACATAGCTTCAAGAAAAAATAGCTTACTATAAGGACTATCGGCTTGAGTTGAAAAAATTGAGTATCGGCTAACAGTGAAATTTGGAACATAATGGTCTATGTGATATCTTGTTGTCCTATCTTTGCTCTATGATACAACTGTGAATACTGAATACTCACTAGTTAATGGCATAGGGGGTTTATTCTTATTAGTATTGAATTCGAGCGGGGCGTCATTCAGACTGGGATTCATGATAGGCCCCGGCCCTCCAACGCCGGAGGGCATCATGGGTCCGGGGCCCATTGCGAATCCCTGCGGTCCCATCATTGCAGGGCCCATCATCGGGGGAACCATTTGCCCATGCATCAATGCCGGTCCAAGCTGGTGACCTATAACATAATCAATCAATAATTTTATTCAATTCAACACGAAACATATCAATATACAAAAACAATACAATCAAAATAAAAATTACAATATAATACAAAATACAATATAATAAACAATACAATCAAAATACAAATTTTTAATAAACATACAAAATCAGGTTTTATGGTGGGGTGTGCTGAAAAGAAAGGAGGAAAAATACCTAGCCAACTATGGTTTCCCTTGTAATAGGCTAGTAGAGTGTATAACAGTATGGAATGGAGGGTGAAGAAAAGCGAAAAAGGGGAGAAATGGCTTCAAAAACAATACAATCAGACATACAAAGTACAGGCATCATGGCGGGGTAGCTGAAAAGAAAGAAAGGTGGAAAAATACCTAGCCAATTATGGTTACCTTTCTAATAGGCTGGTAGAGGGTATAACAGTAAGGATGAAGAGGATTGAAAAAGGGAAGAATTGGAGAGGAAGATAGGAAAAACGATGAGCAAATTTTGTAAGCGAGTCCACTTCTGAGAAATATAACTAAATAAATAGCATTGCATTCAATAGTTCGAGCAAAAAACTTGAGCTTCATACGTCGATATGGAAAAAGTTACTGTAGGTAACTTATTTTCTCTCTCCCTATCATTTTGATAATGTATTTATTGTAAGAATAAATAAAGGTCCAGTTTTTTATAACTAGATTAGTTCTTCTACTAATCTTAGAGTTTGTGAGAAAGTGGTCCAGAATAAGGTTTATTGTTTTAGTACTTACAATCAATCATAATATAAACACTATAATGATGTATTACTTCAATACAATGATAGGCCTACTGATAAAAAAATTGAGCCAAATAAATCAAATCATTTTATTGTAAAAGGCTTTTGAGAGCGTCAAGCGTAATACAACAGTCAAAGTTCAACGACATAATTAAAAGGAGATAGAAGATATTCTCTAAATTGGTTACAATAAAGGACTTTAGTGATTCAGTAGTCTCCATCCATGACCAGCACTCGCTGGATGGATTGCTTTAAAATGTCGGAGTTGATAACAAAAACTAAGATCAAGATGGCCAGTCATAGAGCTTGAAAAACTGTAGGTTCTACATCCATCCAGGGAAGAGGTATAGAAAGAAAAACTTATAAGTCATAAGTAATAAGTAACTCATTAGGTAACTGTATTAAAATTATTAAATTAATATATATATATATATATATATATATATATATATATATATATATATATTAATAAGAAATTTACCTTGCTGAGGCCCCATGAGTGCCATTTGCATGTGAGGACCCATGGAAGGAGGTGGAGGTGGAGGTACTGAGTCTGAAATAAAAAAAGTTATAGGTTAATTAGAAAATATTAATAAATTATAAAATAATATAAATAAAAATACATATCTTAGTACCCTTTTAAATTATTTTGTCACAACATGTTTCGGACATTAAAGCCATTTTCAAGTCCGAAACATGCTGTGACAAAATAATTTAGAAGGTACTGAGATTATATTTCTATTGACATTAAAAGTAGTTCTAAAGAAAAAAACTATAGAAAATAATAATATCATGCAGGTTAAAAGGATAGGTATAATTTTAATTTTCAGGTTCATAGAAAGTTTGTGATCAATTCTTAAATATCAAAACCCTTTGTAAAATCACACGGTAGGGTTACAAGGTCCACCGACTGATGACTCTCAAATACCTGATATTGCTTCAGGGGCCTGTATTGCTTCAACCAAGTTGAATGAGCAGTGGTTATAATTTATTCCCTTGCAAAAATAAAGCTGCGTATTAACTTACTCCCATCCATCTTATATTATACTATAATATTCATATTATCAGTGATGGATCCCGCAGCCCACAGGCCCCTATTTCGCCCCCACCACACCAGCTGCCGTGAGGAAATTATACGCTCTTTCAAACTCTCTAAAAGCCCAGATGTGTCTGTGAGCATGCTTCGAGAGGTTGTGGATACCAATGCAGTTACTCTCTCTGCATCTGTCAACGAGTGCTTGAGATCTGGAAGTTTCCCTGATTTCTTTAAAACTTCAAGAATTGTCCCAGTTTTCAAGAAGGGTAATCGTGAGAGCCTTCGTAGCTTCAGGTCAATCTTCATAACTCCTGTCTTTGGCAAGGTGATGGAGGCAGTGATCAAGCCTCAGATGGAGGCTTTCTTTGGCCTGTTCTCCAACATGCTGTTTGGCTTCCGAGTTGGGAGATCGACAGTGGGTGCAGTGGACCATGTAGCTGAGCGGATTTATGCCGCCTTCGAGGATGGTGAGTCACTGGGTGATCTGAGCCGAGCCTTTGACTGTGTGGACCATGGCATTCTACTTAGAAAGCTGAGTTTCTATAGGCTAAGGGACTCAGCCCTTTCCATCTTGGGCTCATACCTTTCTGGAAGGCACGATAACGTATGATGAAGGAGCGACTGGTATATCGGCCCATATATTCGCTGACGGAACTGGAGGATGAGCCTTTATTCCCCAACGATGTCCTTGGCCTCAGCGCCTCACCAGAATCTGAGGGAACGTTTCCCTCGTCTTCCTTGACACAGTCTATCTGGTCATCCCAGCTAACGACGAAAGATTCAAGTATCAAGTAAGTAAGGACTCAGATTGTCTCCCCCGGTAGTGCGGACTCCCAGACTCTTCCAGTGTCTTTTGGTGTTACTCAGTGATCGGTGCTGAAGCACCGTTCCTAGTAATTCAGTTCTCTCCATTCATATACCAGTATTTGCTGGATGGATTGTGTCAAAAAATTTAAAACTTGATAAAAAAATAATTAAGATCAAGATGAGAGGTCAGTCATATAGCTCAGAAAACATTGTATTGCCTCTTCATCCAGGGAGTAGAGTGCCAGACTCACAAGCCTCTCCCGAAGTGCCCTCTCAGAGACCTTCTCTTCTTGCTCATAATACACAGGCTTCATATTTAGTCATGGTAAATGACCTCGACGACCACGGTTCCTCTCTGATGTTTGCGGATGATACATCTCTACTGTCGTCGGGTGCTAAGCTTGATTTTTAAGTTTGGAGGCATCTGCGGAGCATCTACGATCTGCCACTTCGTGGTTACTGGCTAACCAATTTAACTGAATGAGGACAAGACTCAAGGGATCATCTGCAGCTTGTCCCGAGAGCTGCGCGACCATCAGAATCCAGTGAAGCTGCTGAGTTTTGTTGGACTGTAAGCTCAGCTGGAACAGTCATAAATACAGAAGGTAACCAGCTGACTCTCCCGCATTTGTATCATGCTGCTCAAGATGAGGGGCCTGGTGACTGAAAGGTATCTTGTAATTATGTAACACTCTCTCTTCCATTGCCACATCACCTATGGATTGCTCCTGTGGGGTCACCAGGCAGGGACTTCTGCTGATGTTTTGAGGCTGCCAAAGAGTGTTGTAAGAATCTTAACAGGCAGCAACCATCTTGCCCACTGTACGCACATTTTTGCTCGCCTCGGTCTTCTGTACTTGGTGTACGTCAATAGAATACCGCATACTCTGGTTGCTCTCACTACAACAAAATCATGCATCGTGAGCTGCATGTCACCAGGAGATAACTTCACCAATCACAGGCTAGTTATAAAATTTCTGCACCGAATTCATCTAACAAGCTGCCTCTTGGTGTGAAGCAGTTGGATAAGGCCGCCACCAAAAGAAACGTCAGGAAGCTGCTTTGTGACAAGGAATATTGTAATATAAACGAATTTAAGAGTAATGATTTGAATTTTTATTTAAAGTAGTCACTGTTTTATCTGCTGTGCTATATGAATACCTTAACGTACGTGTGTAAGTAGGCTACACTATATGTGATACATTTCTGTAAGTTGTATAATTCTGAATGATTAAATATGTAATTACGAGTATTAGAATTGAATTTTTAGACGCCACTGTTTCTACAAGTGTGAGTAATAAAAGAAACATAAGTTATTAAAGGCCTAAGCCTATATTAAACAGGACAATATCATTCACTCATATATATTAACTCTACTGATATAGTTATACCGTTAAAATACACTTGTACTTGGAATAAATTGTTGAGAATAAGTTAAGTTAATTTGTTTAAGTTTAACTTAGGCTAGATACTCACTAATTGGAAGAGGAGGATTCCCATGAAAGTTGAAAGACATTTTCAATTATTAATGTACACTTTGTTATGAAATAGCTCTGTTATGGAACTGACTGGTTCACATTAACTTGCATTAAGAAATAAAACTTCTCACTTCTAACAAAAACTGATAAGCTAAGCACATCTCAAAGTATAAAAAATAATATAACAATTATACAAAATTGTTAAACTCCATCTTGTTCAATTACAGCTAAATTTAAAAAAATGCAAAAATACACTATATTCCATAATATAATATAGACCTGGATGGTTTTAACTATTGATAATGAAAATGAACACCACAATCAAATTCCAATTCTACCGAGAAAACTAACCCAACCTTCAAAGTTCAAACCCCAGTTTGTGTTCCCAGTTCAATGCCTTTTGTATTACAAATTTTGCGAGTTGAACTATTCAGTACTGAATAAATTTTTTACAGCATATTTTTGTTTTTCGGATCTTCTAAATTACTTGATAATCTCCAATTTGTAAAGTGATAATAATTATAAAAATCAAGTAAACTATTAATTGATTGTTTTTTGCAGTCTTGTCTCCAATTTTCAATTTGAAGTGGTCGTCGAATGAAATGAGTCAACACAACATCTGTTATGCTTATGAAATTTAGGGTAAAAACTAAGGTTAAATTATTTTAACTTGCGTTGGATCGTGACAAGAAAAAAATATTCAAGTGAGTATGGAGATTTAATTTTAATGACCATATTTCTATGAAATCGCTTTATCAATCCCTTCATCAATTAGAACAATCAAAACCTGTCTTGACAAAAAGTCAAGCAGTCCATTCCTTGCAATTTATGGTAGGCAGTAATGTTGATCACAGCGCTCCTATTTCCTAGACATAACCTGTAAATTCAATTATTTTATAATATTATTTTAGTTTTCTATATTCATTAATTCTAGTAAAAAGTGAATTATTATTAAATGTCAATTTGATCGTTTGCATCTAAATGTTTTGCTAAATTACATAAGCTTAATTCTGTGGTCACGTAACTAATCTCCAAAGCTGACAACTGACTTCGTTTCCAATCTGGCAGTAAGTTTTTATTTTATTCTTACTTCAACTAAATATCTACTATAACATAATACATAAATGTATTGCAATTTCAACCACTTCTATTAAATCAATCATTTCATTTTTTTATTCTGGAATAAATCAATTACCTTTCCGTTTACCCTTGAGTGTTTCTTTTGTTACAAAAAACTAGTGGGCTATGTTATTGATGAATTTCCGTAGTTCGTAATTCCTTATTTGGGAAAACGTCAAGTTTAAAAAATGATTTATCAAAAGTTACATTTTTTACAGTACATAGATAAAATGTTATTGACCTTGGTTCATTAAATCGAATCTATCCTTGACAAATAGGTTATTGTCAGAAATATTGAATTGTCCTCGATATTTTACCCCGTACTGTTTTTTACTGTACCCAAACTCTTTCATGAAATTAATTTGCCAGTATTTAGAAAGACAAAAAATATGTAAAATTGATACTTTTTTGTATTTATTGATCTACTATCTTTTACTTATAAGCCTTGTTTGAGCATATCATGATTTATATCATAACCTAACTTCAATTAGCTGTCTTTTAATTTTTTACTATTCACTATATCAACTAATTGTATTTCTAGTGATATTGATTTTATAAGGTTATTAGAAATGTATGAGACAGCAGTGTTGGCAAGTTCTTTTGTCTATGATATCATATTATGATTAATAGTAATGGACAGTTCCGTATCTGTTGTACTCATCATCAATATTAAAAATTTCAAATGTAAAACCATTATGTAATGATAACTGTGCATTGTATTTTGAATAATATCAAAATATTACCATTTAAATGCAAAAACGTATCCTCCCTAAACTACCCTTTTACTTTTTAAAATTATAGAATAAAATACCTTTAACATTTTTAAACAAAACATTTTAGGTTTTGAATATTGTGTGATTTGTTTTTTTTTTATATATATAATATCTATACTTGAATTCTTTGTCAGTGACTGGGATCTCCAGATCTAGGCAGTGTCAAAAAACTTATGTCACAACCATTTAAAAAACCTGCATGGATATTCATGTTGTCGAGGTAGATAATCAAACTGTCAGAATTGATTGAATGTGATGTTTTCTATAAGAAATAATAATATAACGTTATTCCTTTCAGGTCCTGTTGGATAAACACTTAATTTATAATGGCATCCATGTGAAATATACTTCTGATCCTCGTTCTACTTCTCCAGAAATGTCTCCTAATTTATCCTGATTTCTAGTAAAGGTAAGTTATTAATAGATTATAATTATTAAGTATTATTTGGATTGCAATAGCAAAAAATCAAAAGGTTTTGAAAGTACAGTTGAACCCCGGTTACACGAAATAATGAGGGAGAGAAATTTCGGATAACCAATTTTGCGATTGAACCTTCACTATAGGGGGACCGAGCTTTGCTCTGGAGTGTAAAAGCATAGAAAATTTGTAACGAAAGATTGAATTTATAGTTTATATTTATTTATTTTATTTTCTCAGTCGTACAATTATTTTTACAGTTATATTAGGAGGCACAACAGACTTATGCCCAAAACTGTCCCTTTTCAAATTTATAGCCTACTACAGTCCAAATCAAAATCTAGTTAAGCTACTATCACTCATCAAAATAACAATTTATTCGCACTTCAAAAAACAAACACATCATCAATTACAAATAGATATACTTATGAATTCGATTTAGAATGATATACTATGTTTGCTACAATATTTTTTAATATACTATTTACTATTTTACACTAACAGCATTTAATTACTATTTTCGACTTTCTGAAGTAAACATGTTTTCTAAAGAAAAGAGAAATAAACGAAAATAAGTTTTTCTTGCTGAATTTTTCTTCTCGTTAGATCAGCTGAATGATCCCACACATGCACTCGTTCACTCACTTCCGACAAAATTTCCAGCTGTTTTTCCAAGCACGTATTTATCCTTTTAATGTTCTTCAGCGAGTGTGAGAACGGCACAGTTTGAGAGACCACCAGCGTCACAATTATAGCTTAACGAAAAATAACTACTAGGACTATCGGCTTGAGTTAACAGTGAAATCTGTATCATAAACGTCCTATACGATGAGATATCTTCTCTCTGTGGTATTATTCTGTAGTATATAGATTACAGTAGTTGACGATTTATGGTGCTAATGAACTGAGCTCAATTTTCTAAATCAACTTTACGAAGCTCCAACTTAATGCTTAAAAACTTGGTATTCATCCTCTTCTCCATTCAAAAGCGTTATACCGGGTAATTCACATAAGGTGTTACAATAGGTAACTTGTTAACCGTTCATTTTACAGAGAACTTTAAATGGGCTACTCCCCTTCTCTTTTTGTAATATTTTACATGTCATTTTAAATTGAAAATTTGGCCGCCATCTTCCAAAATGGTGGACAACTTCATTATTTTAAATGGCAAACATATTTTTTGGATTCTACGTGAAATTTTAAGACGTTTTTACTCATGTCATTTTTTGATAAACCCAACCGTTTATGAGCTGGAGGGTAATTTTGTATTCTTATCATGAAGCCTATAAAATAGTGTTTTCCTACAGATACCCTGAAAAGTGACCATTTGTGCACTGATTGCAGGCTGCAAAGAATCACTTTTCCGCACTAGTGCGCAAAGTGAGTACTTTGCGTACTCCAGATTTGCAGCATGACAACGCAAAATAGTTAGTAGGTTATATGGAGCACCAGTGCAGCAAAATCAAAATTAAGTTGGTAACAGTGAGTGGGCTGCTATAGTGAGCAGAGGTGCAACGAAGCACAACGCGCTAATTATTAAGTAGATATTATAACCAAGGACAACGACAGCACAGTGCCACCACAGCACACACCACACAGCTGCCCCCCGCCATTCAAACACTACTACATTATTCAGGCAATTTTACCCATAATTACCCACTTTTCATATTCAATGGTAACTGTAGGAAAAATTTAATGTGAAATACGTGCGCAAAGTTCGTTTGCTGCACTCAAGAAACCATTCCGCCCTCGCCTACGGCTCGGGCGTAAACGTTTCTTTCGATGCAGCAAACTGTCACTTTGCGCACTAGTTGCACAAATAACTATTTTCCAATGATTAACCACCGGTATATCGAAAACCATCAATCTGACAGCCAACTTTAAATGGTGAACTTTCTTTATAACTATAAAACGACATGCCATTTTACATTCAACAGTTGGCCGCCATCTTCCAAAATGGAGGACAACTTATATAAATTAGGATTTTACAGTACTTTACTGTCTTCCTTCTTTTAGCCGAGTCCTCCATCCTTCTCTGTCTTCCCACTTACCATCTCTTAAATTCCTCATTACCATAGCCTCATCCACCACTTCATCCCTCCAAGACCGTCTTGGTCTTCCACTCCTCCTCCGCCCCAATAGACTCCAATCCGTCACTATTCCAATCCACTTACTGGCACTAGCTCTTCTGGCATGACCATACCACATCAACTTCTTGTCCTCTATGAATTTCATTTTATCAGACTCCACCTTCATTCTGTCTCTGATCACCTCATTCCTCACTTTATCCATTCTGGTCAAAGCACAGCACCTTCTCCAAAACTCCATTTCGACAGCTTTTATTTTACTTTTTGTTTTCTTGTTTGTCACCCACACTTCTGCACCATAAGTCATTACACTTCTCACGATGGTATTGAAAATCCTGTGCTTAGTTTTCTTATGGATATTTCTGCTCCATAAAATTGCAACTGCCTTATGCAACTTCTTGTCTGTGCCAATCTTATCTTTATTTCTTCTTCTGTATCGCCACTTCGCGTGATAGTGAACCCAAGGTATTTTCTGCTCCTTTTATCTCAGTATTGTCATCAATGGTTAAATTTTGTGTTGAATTTCCATTTGTCTGCAAATACTCCGTCTTGTCTATATTTATCTCCAGACCAGCCTTTTCATACTCTTCCTTAAGTTTCCTCATCATAAAGGACAACTTTATTATTTCAAGTGACAACCCCCATTTTTATTATATTTTTGGATTCTACATAGAATTTAAAGACACATTTTAACCGTTTAGGATATACCTACAGCTTTACTGATATGGTCTTTTTAACAGTAATGCAATATCCATATGATTATGTGTGCTTATTATGGATGTACATCCTAAACGGTTAGGTTTATCAAAAAATTACAAGAGTAAAAATGTCTTTAAATTCTATGTAGAATCCAAAAATATCATAAAAAATGGGGGTTGCCATTTAAAATAATGAAGTTGTCCTCCATTTTGGAAGATAGCGGCTAAATTTTCAATTTAAAATGGCATGTCGTAAAATGTCACAAAAAAGGAAGGGAAGTTGCCCATCTAAAGTTCTCTGTAAAATGAACGGTTAACAAGTTACCTATTGTTACACCTTATGTGAATCACCCGGTATAATTTTTAGTAACTTTGTAAGCTAGCAGAAACATATTCTGCTAGCTCTAAGCATATTCTTTTCTTGGTTAATTAATTCAAATATTTCTGAAAACGAGGAAAGAAACCATGAAATTAATTTACCCCCTAGAGAGCACTCCTTTAATGAAATTCCCATATTAGTTAAGTTCTAATATGGCAGAATAGTGTAATTCATTTAAAATTCATTCATGAAACCATAAATTTCTTTTAGAAATTTCATGAACTAAATTCTATCTGCCTGACGCCTATAGCCCCACTAACCATTGGGCATTACTTTATAAGTCTCGATTTAGTTTAGTTTTATCTATGGTATAATTTTAATTTCTATTTGTTATATAAGTGCCTATGTTTAATATCATGATTTCGTATTTATGCTTATTTTGATTAGACTGATATTGATAAATTGATTTAATTTCGTGTTATCGGTTAGTTTCTTATGCTATCTTTGCTCTATGGTATAATTTAAATTTCTATTTGTTATCTTAATATGTTTAATAATTCCGTATATAAGTTATATAGCGAATTACTTATCAACTCAACACTCCTCATTCTATTAGTGTTGACTGAGCATAGTCGTAGTGGAAGGTAGCTTTGTTGTCAAGTCCGATCAAGCGGCCACAGCGAACGGTTCTCTACCGCAAGATATAAAATTATTGTAACATGTGGTTATTAAATAAGTTCATTTTTTAGAAAGGCTATTTGTTAAATCGCAATCTTTAACTTAATTCATTCATTCATGCAATAAGTTCATCATCAAAATGATAGGGAGAGGAAAAATAAGGTAATCTTGTGCTATTACTCACACACATAGTCCGAAATAGGTTAAGTCTTATAGTTTTTTTTTCACTTCACATAATTTCCAGTCCTTAATTATTTTGACAAAGCAAACATAAAAGAAATACTTTTTGTGTAGTTGAGAAGTTAATATTGTGGTAATTATTCATATTAAATAAAAATACTATAAAATTGTTAAAAACCACAGATGTATTGATACTTAAAAAGACCGGTTTCGGTTGTTACACCATTCTCAAACTGAACAGTTTATCAGAGATTGACAATGGTGTAACAACCGAAACCGGTCTTTCTAAGTGTCAATAAATCTGTGGTTTTTGA
This sequence comes from Nilaparvata lugens, assembly GCF_014356525.2. Classification (NCBI taxonomy): domain Eukaryota; kingdom Metazoa; phylum Arthropoda; class Insecta; order Hemiptera; family Delphacidae; genus Nilaparvata; species Nilaparvata lugens. Next base: position 61,027,565 of record NC_052508.1, on the reverse strand, counting down.
CAATTTCTTGGTATTTTTATTTAATTAAAGAAATATTTCACATTATTATCACTGAAATAGGAAATATTCACAAGTTAAAGAAATTATTTTGAAAGACCGAAAAAACTAACTTAGTTCTTGTTCTTGACTTGTAAGCTTATTTTGATTAGGCTAATATTGATAAATTAACTTGAATGTAATTATGATGACAAATAAATGAGAAATTTTATGTTTTTTGGTTGCAGATTAATGAATTCGAACAGAGCTATGTCGTACAAGGGTGGTCATCATAGTTCGGGAGTAATGAAGCCAATTGATTTGGACCAGATATGGGGCGACCTGAAAGAGGGCATCGAGCAGATCTACATGCGAGAGAGCATGCACAAGAGACGCTACATCCAGCTCTACACACACGTCTACAACTACTGCACGAGTGTACACCAGCAGCAGCCGACCACCCCCGGGGGCAGTGGAGGCCGAGGGGGCGCTGGCAGTGGGGCGCAGATTTTGCCGCCCCCGTCTCCGGGGGGGCTTTACAAGACGCCCAAACTGGGCCCCAAGATCGGCTACACGACAGGCGGCGCGCAACTTGTGGGTCTCGAACTCTACAAGCGACTGCGCGAGTACCTCAGGTCCTACCTCGTCGTTCTACTCAAGGACTGTCTCGACCTCATGGATGAGGATGTTCTCAAGTTCTACACCAAGCAGTGGGAGCAGTATCAGTTCAGTTCGAAAGTTCTGAATGGTGTGTGTGCGTATCTGAACAGACACTGGGTTCGGCGTGAGTGTGAAGAAGGTCGTAAAGGGATTTTGGAGATCTATCAGCTGGCACTCGCTAACTGGCGTGATAACCTATTTGTGAAACTTAACAAACAGGTGACTAATGCAGTTCTCAAGCTGATTGAACGTGAGCGCAACGGTGAAACTGTCAACACCCGCCTTATCAGTGGTGTCATCAACTGCTATGTAGAACTAGGCACCGACGAAGAAGGCACCACCAGAATCAGTCTAGCCGTCTACTCACACTCGTTCGAACGACTCTTCCTCGAGGACACTGAGCGCTTCTACACACACGAAAGCACTGAGTTCCTGCGTCACAACCCCGTCACAGAGTACATGAAGAAGGTGGAGCAGCGACTGGCTGAAGAAACCCGTCGTGTTCAGGTGTACCTGCACAAGGAGACGGAGGCGCGAGTCGCCTACTGTTGCGAGCGTGTGCTCATTCAGAAGCACATGGAAATGTTCCACACCGAATTCCAGTACTTGTTGGATGCCGATAAGGAGGAGGATCTTGGCCGCATGTACAACCTTGTGGCTCGAATCAACAACGGACTTTGTGAGCTTAGAAATCTGTTGGAAGTGCATATAGCTCAGCAGGGTCACACAGCAATAGACAAGTGTGGCGAGTCAGTCGCTGATGACCCGAAAATGTATGTCAGCACTATACTGCAAGTGCACAGGAAGTATCACGCGCTGGTTTCGTCGGCCTTCAACAACGACAGTGGATTTGTGGCTGCCCTCGACAAGGCTTGTGGCAAATTCATCAACAGCAATACAGTCACTAAAAATGCGGGGTCAAGTTCAAAGTCACCAGAGCTTCTAGCCAAGTTCTGTGACTTGTTGTTAAAGAAGTCTAGTAAGAACCCCGAGGAGGCAGAGCTTGAAGAGACACTGAATCGTGTCATGGTTGTTTTTAAATACATAGAAGATAAGGATGTGTTCCAGAAGTTCTATTCGAAGATGCTTGCCAAGCGACTGGTGCAACATATGTCAGCCAGTGACGATGCTGAGGCTTCCATGATCTCCAAGCTAAAACAGGCGTGTGGTTTCGAGTACACATCCAAACTGCAGCGCATGTTCCAGGATGTGGGCGTGTCCAAAGACCTGAACGAGCAGTTCAGAAAAAAATTGTCGGAATCGTCGGAGCCGACCGATATAGACTTCAGTATCCAAGTGCTGTCATCCGGCTCGTGGCCGTTCCAGCAGGCGTTCACCTTCTCGCTGCCCACCGAGCTGGAGCGTAGTGTGCACCGCTTCACAACGTTCTACAGCGCCCGACACTCGGGCCGCAAACTCAACTGGTTGTACAACATGTCCAAGGGCGAACTGCTCACCAACTGCTTCCGTAACAGATACACACTGCAGGCTAGCACCTACCAGATGGCCGTTCTGCTGCAGTTCAACATATCGGACACGTGGAACCTGCAACAGCTGGGCGAGTCGACACAGATCAAACATGACTACTTGGCACAAGTTGTTCACGTTCTTCTCAAGGCTAAGCTGCTGTGTAGTTGTGCGACCTCGACCGCAGCCGCAGACGATGACGACACAGCCTTAAACGACCTGCTACCCGCGTCGGTCGTCACGCTCTACACCGCCTACAAGAACAAGAAGCTGCGAGTCAACATCAATGTGCCGATGAAGGCCGAATTGAAGTTGGAACAGGAGACCACTCACAAGCACATCGAGGAAGACCGAAAACTGCTAATTCAAGCAGCTGTTGTGCGTATCATGAAGATGCGCAAGGTGCTCAAACACCAACAACTGGTTGCTGAGGTGCTCAACCAGTTGTCGACGCGTTTCAAGCCGCGGGTGCACGTCATCAAAAAGTGCATCGACATCCTCATCGAGAAGGAGTATCTAGAACGCACTGAGGGCGAGAAGGACGCCTACAGCTATCTTGCCTGATTGACTTCTCGACTCTAAGAAGCCCCTCACTCTTTCTCTTTCTCTATAATCTATCATCATCATCATCATCATCATCGGCCGACACCCACTACACACACTGTTGTTGGTTAGTTCGGCCCTCGACATCCCCCGACTAAGGCAAACATTGTATTATAACGATATTAGCTAATTAAATCGAAATTTAAACAAACATGTACATACATACATAAGGAGCCTGTGTTCTACTACTAACTTTGAATTTGTTGAAGAGTGAATTAGAAGGCTGTCAGCTCCAGTCATATCACATTGCTGTTGAAATTGTATACTCTCCCATCTACAAAAAACTTTATCTTCATGTTGTGATATCTTTGGAAAATGTAGTTCAATCAACAAATAACTATATATTAATGTTGTGATATCTTTGGGAAATGTAGTTCAATGTATGCTACTTTGTTGAAACACAATCAAGTGTCCTTTTATTTCATCACAACACAACTAGTTCCAATTCTTCAAGAGCCATTTTCAAGTGTAAATAAACGACATTTTATTGACACTTATAAAAGGTTTGAAACTAGTCGTGTTTGATGAAATAAAAGGGTACTTGATAATATTCTATTGTGTTTCAATATTTTCAGCAGACCTAAAAATAAGAGTGAGTATGCTACTCTACTTTATCGAGATAACTGTTCACTCCAGTCTCCTTCCCGTACAATTTTATGCACTCCCTTGCAACCAGTAAAGTAGTTCGCAAAGATCTTGAGATTTGTTTTTATAGTTTATGTGCAATTCTAGTAGTAACTTTGGGTTCAAATCTTAGGTTGTGTTAGTGTTCGCAAGTTTTGATCATCACTAACCCAATCATAATCCAGCTTACTCGATTTTTTAATGAACCATCTCACAACATTGGTTCATCGAGTGTGTTATTATTATAAAATTGTTCCTTATAAGTGATATTTTCTTAAATTTTAGAAACACTTATGAAGTGAAAATGCACTCACAGTACTATTAGTAGTGACGATCGTTTCGACCTTGTGTGGGTCATCACCAGACTGTAGAAACTTAGTCTAATTAGGTGGAAACAATCGTCACTGCTAATAAGTGCATTTTCACTTCATAAGTGTTTCTAAAATTTAAGTTTTATTTAACAGTGAAAAAGTATGAATATGCAACATAGTGATCTTTTCTTTTGGTTTCCAAATTTTACATCGTTATTGGGTTAGTAATCGCGATTTTGGGCAAAGCTCTACAAGTTGAAGCAACTTACATTTAAACTATTGATTTGGAAGGGGTCACATCAGATGAAAATATATTTTAGAAAAAGTTTTGTTCAATAATATTACTTATCATCAACTAATAATAATAATAATCTTTATTTAGATGATTTTTTCCCTAAAATAAGAGAAATTCAAATTAATTTATTTGCCATAAAATAATACAGATTGATAAAATAAATATTCCAACTTACAAAATGGCACTACCGCTTATGTGACCAATAATAAGACTGTTGCTTTTGATGAATCAGATTCTTCTAACTAAATTTTGTTGTAGTAAGTTGAAAGATAAATATCTTCTTTTCTTTCATCTAAAAGTTTATGAAAGATAAGTTTCTGATTTATTCTACGAATCTATTTCTTTAGCATTCAATTTGTTGACCGAATATTTATAGTTCCTTTTGACTCTATATTTTGAATAAAGAACATTGGCTGATTCTTGTAGAAAACTCACGAGCCAATCAAAATTTGTTTGGATAAAATCCGTCCATAATGATTAGTTATTTGTCCTTCTCATTGACATCTATACTTGATTGATGTACTTAGTATTTCTCAAGTATATGGAGAAAATATCCGACATCACTCCGATATACACTAAAATTATATCTATTATACGACTTTGAAATGTTGGGAAAATTGAAAACTCATAAATGTTTTTTTTCCACACTGAAAGCATTTTAAATGCTTGTGTAATTCACCAGTAACTGTTAGCGCTACTACAAGTAATAAGGTATATTTAACAGTACCATGTTGCTGGTGATCTATAACACGAAATTATAAATTACATTGGTAAAATAGAATAAATAGAAATTGCTGGTAATCCAGAATATTTAAAATTTTATATTCGTAATTCAATGCTCCTCTCACATAATCATAGTTGACAATAAGATTCAAAATCAGCATAAGTTCAGTTATTTCCTCAACTAGTTATGCAATTTATGTACTTGATAACTGTTGATCACTTCAATTATTTGTGGATTTTTCATTTCTAACTTTCTGATCACGACGTTTGTGAAGGAAAATTCCAAGTTCATCATTGTAAGTGTTGTGGCCGTAACAGTTGGAAAAGAGAAGGCATTCTCATTAGATATAGTTATCTTCAAAGGTTGTTAACATTATTGTTTATTTTTTTATGTTTCATATTTTAATTTAGATCATTATTTAATTTATGTGATTACCTCAATATCGATATTATTTAAGTGATTTACTAGGTCTATCAAATTGTAAATTTTTGATGAGATTTCCCAGCAGTTGATCTGAAATCGATTAGTTCATCTGCACATTAGATTTTTTAATGTGTTGAAAAATATAGTTTCTGGTTAGAGCTAGTTAAGACGACAATATATATTATAGAGTCTCCGCCTTGATTCACTCTTCATCCTAGGTCTATCAAATTATTAATTTTAGTACCTTATAGAGCCCTATCACAAAATTTTTATATAAAGTTGATGAAAGGACAAATAAAAATTTAAAATCGACCTAATGTATAATTATTTTACACCAGTGACCTCTCCTTATTTATCTTATATAGTCATATACTTTCTTTTTTGTCTATCTAGACTCTAGGTCTAGACTACTTGAAGTGCAATTTCATTCAGCTTGTTAATCTCAAGCTCATTACTTCTAGGTAAATGGAAAATTTAGTTCTATTAATTTCATGACAGTTTGATTATTGACCGTTTACTTTGGATAAATCAAATCCATTTATTCAGAATCATTAAGCATTAGACTATAAAAGAATATTTGGGCTGAAACACACAAGGGCGTTTTCTCAGACGAGTCAGCACGACAGGTCAGGAAGCTGTCCGATTGACTGGTTCTCGATACGCCAATCGGAGAGCTTTCTGTCGTGTCGTGTCGACTCGACTGGAAAAACGCCTCGTATGCTTCTTCCCCAATTTTCATGCTATCTGAAGAGGTTCGAGGCCCACTATTGAAAGTAGTTTTGAAGAAGTATCTGATGTACTGAATTTAATCAATCAATGAATAAAATCAATATATCATCACCCACGCACAAGCCTAGAGCTCATGTGGGTATCACCTCAGCAAAAAAGAATACTTGAACCCCAAGGCAATAAGCGTTTTCACATGATTTTTCAATCACAACTGGAATTTGAGGAGAATTACGCTTTTCAATATTATGATTCATTCGATAGCATTTTACATTATTAGGGAACTATTTGCATATTTGTAAATGAATTTTAAAACGTCATTGCAAATCACGCATTGGTTCCCCAGGAGCCATCCAGAAAAGGACTCTATAGTGACATAGAAAAAGATAGCATCTTCCTATCAAAAGATGCTATCTTTTCTCTATGATAGTAGTTCTCTCTCTCTTGGGTTAACAGCCGTAGGGCTGGTTGGCAGCAGCTCTCCATGCTTTTCTGTCGTCCGCTTTCCGCTTCAGCTCGTAGTATGATCCACATCTCATATCCCGTAGCAATTGTTTCATATACTCCAGCCTAGGTCTTCCTCTCATATTCCTTCCCTCAACCATTCCCTCCATTATCCTTGTCAGTAGAGTGTCACGTCTGATGATGTGGCCAATCAGCTGTGCTCTTCTTTGCTTGATCCACTTCAAGAAGTTCCGGTTCTCTCCCACTCTTTCAAAAACTTGCTCATTTGTAATCATATCTCTCCAACTGATCTTCATCATTCTTCTGTAGCACCATGCCTCGAATGCAGCCAATCTTCTTTCCTCTCTCACCCCCATTGTCCACGCCTCACTTCCATATGTTGCAGTACTCCATACATACGTTTTCAACATGTTTTTTCTTACGTCGAGACTTATGTTTTTTGAGGTGAATAGATTTTTCTTCTTTTGAGATTTTTGAAGTACCTACAAACCTGAATCACACGCACAAAGTATCTACATGAAATCTGTTGAAATGACAATTTCGGTAACAGAAAGAGAAGGACCGTTTAATAAGACTGTCGTCTGTAGAACAGAAGTTAGGCTCATATAGCTGCGTAATAGCCACAGTCATAACACAAGGAACAAATCAAAGACGTACTCAAATGATTGATGACTGATTTACTAGACGTAAATCAAATCTAGACGTATACTAGATTGACTAGGATAGCATCCAGCCCGGATCACGTATCATTGAAATTATTCAATAAAATGCCAATGCTTGCCAGGAACATACCAAGTAAAATTTATAAGCAGTACATATAGTAGAGCGCCTCCTATTAGACAATCCATGGTACTCGCTTTCAGATTTCTTTAATCTACCAGTTGACAACTATTTTAATTGAAGCAGGGAAAAATATAGCATCAAGTATATACGGTAAGTGTTCTCGATATTTTTATTGTTATGTTATTGATGTATTCTTTATTTTATCATTTAATGACTATATTCTATTATGTTATATGACTTTATCCTGTTTGATGTATATTCTTTATTGTATTCAATAATACCTTGTATAGATAAATTATTATATTATGTACATTCTACTATTGTGAGATTGAAACTAAATTAAAGTTATGTAGCCTACAGTAGTATTATTATCAAATTGACGTTTCCGATATCATTGTTTGTGCATTGAAGGAATAAAATTATTCTTATTCTTGTAAGGGATAAACTTACATTTCCTCTATCCAATGACACTTCAACAAGATTTTCAAGCATGATCATGAACTTTCCTGGACTAATATTTTCATTTTAAGGTGTTTTACATTGATCACACGGTAAAAATGTTTATCCAGTCTCCAACAAATTGATCTAGGCCTATACTTTTTCACCACCAGATCAATATAAATTGAAATATAGGACATAGTCCATTTCCAGTGAAATTCCAAGAGTTTCTATTAGAAACTAATGGAATTTAGAGTTAGAAATTCCAAGAGTTCCAATATTAGATCTGTTGAAATATTATAATACGTTTTCCTACCTCAAGTAATAGGTCATTGAAATCCTTCTCAGCCGCTTCGAGCATCAAATCAGCAGCAGAAATGATGTTTGTCTTGACTTCCTTCACCTCACTAACTCTCTGCACCTTTCCTCTCAGACGAACCTCTCTCATTTTACCTTCTATTATCTTCTCTCTTCTACTCTCTCTTTCAAACATCTGTTAAACACATTAAATTTTGTATCCGTCATTAATTGAAAACAAAAACAAATTTAAGCTCTGATTTGAAGCCAAATTTTGAAAAAATAACCATACTTTTATTTATCATGTTGTTATCAATACTCCGGTAATTATTCACTGTACATAGAAAAACTAATAATTGCAATTTCATGCATGCTAATTTAAAAGGAGATGGAGCAAGCTTATTTTCAATTTCAGGTACTGTTCTTCGAAGTAAAAAGTTATGAACACATGTAAAAAAATATATTGTAAAGATTAATAAAAACAATATAAAAACATGGAGTACCCTTTTATTTAAAACTTTGAAACATTTAAAAATATGTGTTTTTACTGATGCTGTTTTGGAATGTTTTGAAGTTTTAAATAAAAGGGTACTTCATGTTTTTATATTGTTTTCGATAATTTTAATAAAGTAGCCCATACAAGGGAAGTGATTTTATATATTGTAAATATAGAATATCATTTTGTTGTAGTATGGAAGCTAAACACTGTTTTTCTACGCAAATATTTAAAAATGTATTAAAAACAGGCTGATGAAGCCTCAGGAGTGAAATGCATACCACATTTCACATCAAAAGTTTTTTTTCTTAATATCAACTTACAACACAGTATCTAGACTACAGAAAAGTTATTATATTATAAAGTGTTACATCTTGGAAAACAACTTAAAAAATAGCATGTTAACACCAGCACGAAACGGTCGTCGCCACACCAAAAAATGTGAGTGGTTTTTCACTAACTTTAAAGTTACATAGAAATACAATAGTAAAAAATAACATTTGTCAATCATTTGTGCTGAGGTTGATGCACACATGAGCTTCAGGCTTGTAATGAAACTGATGATGAGAGGTGAGTGAACCTTCAACTTCAGGTAGATTCCAAACCACCGGGAAGGGATTCTCACACTAATAAAAGATGGTATTTAGAGGAGTTCGGGTCTTGAAGTGGTCACCCTTACAACAACGGGAGTAGCAGGCTCATGACTTATCTTATAAAGTAACAGTATGTTTTGAAGTAGAGGTAGTTCAAGTACCAGCAGTTGTTTTCATTCTGGTTCTATCAAAAAGACCTACGCTCTCTTTTTTGCTCTCACTCACTCTCTCTCTCTCTCACACACACACACACAATTAGATCACGAATGCTCTCTGGATTCTGTAAAATGTTGCAGCAAACCTAATTGCCTCAACTTCACCCACATCACTTTTAATGCTATAAAGTGCGAATAAATATACATTTATCTTTCTATCTAGATTTTAATCCATAAGAGTTGCTTCAATGCTGCAGTAACATCAATGCTGTAATGTAAGGTTTAAACAGACCTTATAGCATGAGTAATAAAGTTTAAATTTATACCTAAGTCAAATTCAAATTTATTCATCAAAAAAACATATTTACAAAATAATAAAGAAACAATAATATTAAGAATTTACTCCCTGCGTGGATGATTTGTCCATGTGCAGGGAGGAGTAGAACTAAATCAGACAGTTAAAATACACTGGTTTGGATTAAGGAAATTATTATACTTAAACATAGCTTGGAATCGAAAGTAGATATGAAAAAAATATTTATATTATGATAATGATTGCAGCATAAACATTCAAATGATAATAATAAATTTCAAATTCAGCTCAAAGGCGCTTTAGGGTTTCACTCGGCAGTCATAACTTTATTTTAATATTGTGTGAGGAAAAATAGAAAATCATAATAATAAGGATTCACCATTTTATTGTATTTTTTCTTTAGGGCTACTTTTAATATCAATAAAAATGGACTTGAAAATGGCATTAGTAGCCGAAACATGTCGTGAAAAAACAATTTAAAAGGTTACCGTACTCAGATTTATATTTTTATTGATATGGATGAATATGTGAAATAATATTTTGGAATTTTCAAAGGAAATATGTGTTGTAAGTTGAATAATCACTAATATATTTGGTTGAAGACTCGAATACTCACCGCTGTTAGCATGGGTTTGTCATTTTTGGCAGTAGTTATAAAGTTTTCAGAGAACTCGACTAGAAAAGATGTTCCCTTATCATTGCCAACCGCCACCAGTTGGCCACTCTCGTGACAGCGAAGGCATCTCAGTGGTTCATCACAAACCTGCTCACAAATACAGAAAATTTCAGAAAATCTCTATTGATTCTTCAGGGAAAGAAAAAATAAGGTGACCTTGTGCTATTCCTCTCCCAAGTTTAGATAAGGTTACACATAGTACGAAATAGGTTGTCTTGTAGTTGTTCACTTCACAAAATGTTCAGTCCTTAATTATTTTTACAAGTAGATTTTTAAATGTAGATGCTTCAAAGCCAAACATAGAATAAATATTTCACATGCTAATTATTGTTACAAAGTACCGGTACCAATTAAAATAAGAAACCAAAGTTGAATGAAATATATTTGGATAGTGGATGCACATTTTTTGAAGACATGTGCGAGTTAGATAGCGACGAATTAGTTTAGTGAGTAACATTAGAGGAGAAATATCATTAATTAGTTGTGTATAGGAATCAAGCAAGTTGTTCCAAAACTATTTGATTCTCTGTTAAATCTGATGATCCTCCACCAAATTATTTAAATAAATAATTGTTAATCATTGAATCAATAATAGAATAAAATAACTAAATATATTATTTGGAATAGAAAGCAATAAACTACGTAGTTTCACAGTCAATTGGGAGTCACAAAATCATATAATAGGAGTCACCAAGGCAAATCTAATTTTTATAAATGCAAAACTTTGGTTAATAGTGAGTTTGTTAACACTGTTGATTAAAATTTAGTTCAGTTAGTTAACACTGAAGTAGAAGTAACAGCCTAAACCTATTAGTGTAGAAATAATATAAGATTAGTGTAGAAGAAGGAATAATTGTATGAAGATATTAGGAGTATAGTTTTATAGGAATTGAGCAAGCTGCTCCAAAAATGATGAATATTATTTGAAATATGAAAAGCAATAAGAACATAAAATTGAAATTGTCAGCCACATAAAAGTGATTTCAAGGTAATATTACGCTCAAGAAAATAGCCAATTTTATATCTCAACCTCTCGCTTTCATTTTTAATAGATGCTTTGAGGAGGGATATTTTCCCGAGCACCTCAAATCAGCCAAAATAAAACCTCTATTCAAACAAGGTGACCCGACTAATCCCTGAAATTATAGACCGATTAGTCTTATCAGCAACCTTGCTAAAATAATGGAGAAACTAATAAAGTCAAGAGTTGTTTCTTTCTTGAATCTTAACAAAATAATCAACAAGAACCAATTCGGTTTCCAAAATGGTAAAAGTACATCTGACGCTCTAATAATATTCATCAATACTTTATCTGATAAAATAAACTCCAATAAAAAAACTATTGCGGTCTTCCTGGATATACGCAAAGCTTTTGATACAATACCTCATAATACTTTGTTCAATAAACTGGAGTCCTATGGTTTCAGAGGAGTCTCGCTTAAAATGTTCAAAAGCTATTTGAGTAATAGAACCCAGTCCCTAACCATAAATGATCAATCTAGTGTAACTAACTTAACTTCTTATGGTCTTCCTCAAGGTACTGTACTTTCTCCCATCCTTTTCATACTCTATGTAAATGACTTTTTAAATTTAAGACTTCTAAACTCAACTGTGATATCCTTTGCAGATGATACTGCAGCTATTTTTAACGGTAATTCATGGAACGAAGTTCATACCATAGCTGAAAATAATATGCTTTTAATTAAGAAGTGGTTAGATAAGAATACCTTAAGTTTAAATATTGAAAAAACTAATTACATAACTTTCTCTGCAAATAGAGTAGGACAGCCTAACGAGAATCAAGATTTGAGACTCCATTCTCAGTGCAATTTAAACTTGGGTAATTGTGATTGTCCCACCATTAAAAAAGTCAATAATACTAAGTATTTGGGAATTATAATTGATGGAAACCTTAAATGGGATGTTCATATTAAATACATATGTAGAAAAATTAGATATTTATCTTTTAAATTTTATCAAGTTAACAGATTTCTTAATAAGAACCACCTGAAAATGATGTATCATGCTCTAGTCGAGTCAATTTTGCAGTATGGCATAGTTGTTTGGGGAGGCTGTTTCAACTGTCATATTGCTGAATTATTTGTAGCACAAAAACTGATAATTAAAACTATATTAAGCAAACCCAGGCTCTATCCAACGGATATGGTTTTTAGTGATTTTGAGGTCATGACTATACGTCAATTACACATAAAAACCGTAATTGAGTACTTAATAAAATATAGATCCGATTTTCCTCTCACAATAAACTCTACTCTTAATTATTATAATCTAAGGGCCACTGCTAACAAATATGTAATCTATAACACTGATATTGAATGTATAAGGAGGCAATTAATTTACATAGGTACTAAAATAATAAACCTCATTCCAAATCACTTTCTCATGGACAATAAGATCAGTGGAAAAATAAACTGGATATAAAAAACTGGACATACAGTAATTTCTTCTTCCATTTAGATATATGACTCGAGATTTCTGCTCCAGCATTGTTTTTTCATCAGTTTTTTTCTTTTTTCAGTGGACTCGCTTACCTTTATTTTGAGTACCTATTCCTCTGTTTTCTTCCTTCCCCCCATTTCTCCCTTCCTTTTTTTCCTCATTACTTCTCTTCTCTTCTTTGCCTGCCTATTACATGGGAAACCATAGTTGGCTAGGTGCCTTCCTCTCTTTTTTTTTTCTCTTCTCCAACACACCCAAACACTAAGCCCATTGTTTTTTTATATTTGTAACATTTTATTGTGTTTTATTTGTTTCGTAAATCTTTGTAATTTTGTTTTGTCTTGTTTTGTGTGTTTTTAATAAATTGAAATTGAAAAATTGAAATTGAAATTGAAAATTTGTTTTTTAATTATGGAAAAGTACCACAACATCACACACAACACAACTGTGATGCAATAAGAAGAAGTTGGAATAAACGAAAATAATTCCTACACTTCACTTTACAACACTTCTTGATGTTTTTCGTTCTTCTTGATGCAAAATATGTATTTGAATAATTTATTATAAGTACCTGTACTTAAATTTTCAAGCATGCCTTGAGCATTTAGGTAGAACAATTATCGTTCTAGCAATGTTAAAGAGCAATATTGCTCTAGCAATATCGTATCATATATAGAACAATACAAATGAAGCGTTAAATAGGAAAAGCATCATTGAAATGACGTGAGACATGAGTCATGATAAACTACTAACACTTGAAAAAACATTGATTCATTAAGGGCCGGTTTCCAAGCTCGGGATTTAGCCAAGTTTTAGACTATAAACAGCTGGAGTCAGAAAATTTGCTTTCCGAAACGGGGCGTAGTCGCAGTCCACGTTTAAATTAAATTTCGAAAAACTAGAAAATTGAACACAACATAACAGAGAGAGAAAATAGTGTAAAGTTTCAGCTATTTTGAATCATTTAGAATGTTTCATTTCGTCAAGGAAAACGTTTCTAATAAAATAAATGAAAAAATAAATATTATCAGAAAAACTACGACTACGCCCCGTTTTGGAAAGCCAACTTTCTGACTCCAGCTGTTTAAAGTCTAGAAACTTAGCTAAATCCCGAGCTCGGAAACCGGCTCTTAAATCTCTGTACCTTCACACTGAGATTGGGACTGCGTTGATTCTGTAGAATGTCCCAAGCATCAAGAGTGCCATCTTCTCTCGTGATGTAAAACACAGAATATCTTGCTGGACTCCAACAGCCGGCTGTCAATAACGATTTGTGATAACTGAAAATTAGAAATCCAGTATATGAAGATTAGAAATAAACAGACTGATTTCTTTCTATCAAACAAATTTGGCACATATATAGCATGCTATTTTTTAACAAAATTTATCCTACAATATTATGCTGTTGTAATTTATTGAGAGCTATTGGCATGAAGATTGAGTGCAGCAATAAAAAGTAAGAATCACATTTATAGACCTTTTCTACAAGTTCACTCTTCACATCAATTTCATGACAAACTGGGAAAATATATATTTTTATGTAGGCCTAGGCTAAAAAATTGAAAATTGCTTAAAAGCCGTAACTAGTTGTGTTGTATGTGAGTGTATTTATACAAAAAAGTTTTGAAAAGAGGGTGCTATGTAATTATTTCCATATTAATTAATAAATTATAGATCATTGAGTGCAGTACCTCAAGAACATTAACTACTTGGGAGGATAAAGGAAAGACACTAGTTGAATTTTTCAAGAAAAATACGCACTACATGGGAAGGAAATACTTCACAATGCTGCCTTTAGAATTACAGGCAATAGAGGATATAAAGAAATTAAGGAGTACGGTATTTAAAATCATTGTATCTGTACTCTTTATAAGATTTTACAGCTCACACTACAGTACAGGTTTATGACTGTTGTTTATTACTTTTTGCTAATTCTATAGGAGGTTTAAGACTGATTTCTACTACTTTTTTGACCGAGGTCTATGTTTTAACTTGGATTTTCTTACGTCTGTCTGTATGTACGTAAGGCATTTACGGCCAAACGCGTTGATAGAATTCTATGAGATTTGGCAGGAATATTCCTTTTTTAACTGCGCGTCGATGTATATTGTATACAGAGGGTTTTTCGAAATTTTGCATTTTAAGGGTAATATGAAAGGAAAAGGAATTTTCTCCATACTCCGATATCATCTACTCTGAAGATAGGATTAATCAGACTATATCATTGCATGCATACATATGTCTGGAGAAGCCAATGAACAGGTGACACCAGATACTTGTGGATGAGAAAACTGTGTGAGGTCTACTTTTCACAGAACTACTAGTATGTTATGTTTATTTGTATTACATTGACGCAGTTCCGGATGTACCTGTACATGATCATGAATAACGATTTTTCAATTCAATTTAATTCAGTACTGTTCGCTAAATGAATAATATTGTTTGTAAACAGAAGTAAACTACATTTTAATAAAATGTTATAAAAATTCTAGTTGATATCACTAGAGTTGTTGGTCACCTAGTCCAGATGATGGATGATTCTTTGCAATCTTCAGACCAGATTCGAGCAGTCCAATCACCAACAGTCAAAAAGTTTTTGACAAAGGCAGGACTGCGCTGAAGTGACATCACTGGTCCGTGGTGACATTTGTACTGGGCACCCAGCTTCTCTTGAGGAGTTTTGCCTTTCCTATTGCCCGATATCACTAAACCATTTTCAGTTCCTACCTAAAAAAAGGAATATGAACACTTGTAAAAATATTATCTCAGTTTAAGCTATTCACTGAAACAGATCAGAAGAATCACACATCTTCAAATATAACTCAAGAATATGAGTGAATTTGGCCAATGTGATGACATATTATTGTTCCTCTCGTCAAGTACTATCATTCCTGAAAGACTTTGAGAGATTTTAATTGTTGAACATTTTTGATATTCGGGCTATGAATAGAGGTTGATCTAACAAGTGTTGTGCTATAATGATACGTTTCGATACAATACAGAGTGAGTTAAAACTAATTTTATTTGTTTTATTGTATATATTATTGTTTTTTCTCAACGTATTTTTTTGTGTTGTGAATGAATTGAATTAAATAATTTCTTTCCATTCTAAACACCATGGTTGTCATGTCTCTTAAACAAAGACCCTATTTAGAATTAACAATACCGTAGTATTTTCATTATTTATATGTGACAATATTTATTTGATACAATTAACTTGTAAAACAATGTGTAAATAAGGAATTTTATTTCATGTTATTTGTTTTATTGTATATTGCTTTTTCTCATTGTATTTTTGTGTGTGAATAAATTGAATTACACTGAATAATTTATTTCCATTCTAAACACATCCCTGGTTGTCATGTCTCTTAAACAAAGACCCTATTAAGAATTAACAATACCGTAGATACAATTAACTTGTAAAACAATGTGTAAAAAAGAAATTCTATTTGATTTGAAGAAAGCGCTTTTGGCTTTTCCAGTTCGAATATAGCCTGAGGATTGTCCCATGACAGTTTCGATGTAGATATATTTTGTGTATCGTTCAATTCTTGTCTGATCGACGTACAAATTTGCTCCTCTGAATGTCCTCTCAACTGATGACCATGAGCTTTGTCTTATTTGTATTTTATATCAAATCAAATCAAGTTTTATTCAATGACATGTCCATAAACTTTACTATTCAATGATATCAAGTCCATAGACTTTACTTGTTTCGGTGATCCTATCCATCACATATTACAGATCACGTTTCAGGTCGTATTACAGGTCATTGAATGCGGTAACTTTATTAAGTGTATGCCTACAGTGTAGAATTCAGTATTGCATAGACCTACCATGAAGCGTGTTGGGATGGTGGGCTCATATTCCAGACAGGAAGCTCCAATGGCCCTACTGAGAGACTGCTCCTCACCCTTCACCACATCCAGCAGCAGATTCTCTATTGGCTCGGCCAGCTTGCGGACGTCCCACCATTTGATCTGAATCAAATTATTTAAATACAATCATTAATACCAGAAAGCTCAGTGCTTATGTAGCTTCTCACTTTCAAAATTCACTAGTAATAAATTTATGCAATTTGTTATCCAAAGTATTTGTGCAACAATAATAGCCCAAACAAAAAGAGCTTTCTCCAAGTGAAACCTTGGCTATTCTTTGTTGAAAGGTTGCGGGTTCGAGACCAAACTATTTACCAAAATGTTCAACTCTGATAGAGATTACCCACGTAATTTTGACAATTATTCAATCTTGAATCTCGAATCTTCCTCTGTACATAAGGAGACTGCACTTCACAACACAATATTTTCTCCGGCGCACGGGTTACCTGTCAGTTTTAAATATATTTTTAGGTACACTTGATAGCATATTTCCTTTGGCGGTAAACCCAATATTTTAATCTCCAAACAACATTATATATCATCAATATGTTATGTATTGGTCATTACATAGCAATTTCACTCAAGTAGGTTAAATCAAATACAAATAATGTTTAACGGTATCTTTTCTCTATGGCTATACTACAGAGTGTTTGCAAAATAGAACGACAAACTTCGTGAGATTGCAAATATTTCTTCAAATTATCAATTTTAAAAATGTGGCCTCATGAGGGTAGGGTACATCAATGGTCAATGCAAATGTAAACTATAATTGAGTGTAATTTCGTTATTTAATTTGGCTTCAAACAGTCTAAACCCAAAATTTCTTGTTTTCAAGTGTTTCCACTGAAAATTGGACTCAAATTCAAAAGTGAATGAAATATATAAGCTACTTTTCAGACCTGGTGTATGAATTGAAATTCGGGGAAGGTACAGTTTCGGGCTGTGCCTGTTGGTCCTTCCCCAATCATTTTAATGATTTGTGTTATATGTATCATTGAATAAATAAATTGAAAATTTCAAGAAGAAATCACAATCCTTCGCCATTATTCTCTTAGTAACAAAGTATTTCAGAACCCATACTTACTCGAGCTTTGTTTTTTATGTAGTTGTAAGGAAATCAGGAAGTTGTGAGGAAGTTTGACAGCCTATTTTACAAAAACCTTCCATGGATTCCTGGGATTATGATCTGTCAGGATCAGTCTTTATCTCCTCTTGGGTTTTCCTAGTAAGATATAGTTTGAATAGATATTACCTGTCCATCGATGGATGTTGAAAAGAATTCGGTTCCCGACTTTGAGTTGATCCAGAGCACACTGGAGACGGGGTCGCGGTGACTGGAGTAGAGTCGGCTGACGTCAACCGGTTGACCGCCGCCGCGTCTGGTGTCCCAGAACGCAACCTGACCGTTGTACAGACCGCTCACCAGGCTGTGGGCGTCCTTCGGGTTGTACTCCAAGCAGATTATGAACACACTCGGCTGCAGTACTAACTCCGGCTTGTTCGGGTTCTCTGTGAATAGCACAACATAATTGGGCAAATAAAGCCTGTTATGTCTTCTCATATGAATATAATAATTGAATATGATAGAATAAATTAATAAAATAAATGAGTTATTGTTCAATACCGATATATTTAGAGAATCTTTTGCTCTCTCCCAACACTAATTTTATTTATTTCTTAAAATGTATGAATTCAGGGCTACTTTCTTGTATTTATAAAATATAATTATAGTAGGTACCCTTTGAAATTAATAAAATAATAGAATAATAGTTATAATTTGTATACTTATTCTATTAATTTTCAAAGGGTACTATAATTTTATTTTATTTATTTCATTTCATTTCAAATCGCCACCTACCTACATCACTAGGACGAGGGGGCACGTCATTCATAAAGTCACCATAATAATAATTATGATTTGTGAGTGTATTAATATATATGAACGAGATATCAATATAAACCCCTATTTCATCCTGTCGATAAAATGTACTCCTTGTTTGGAAGATTATGGCCCGGTTGCACAAAAGCCGATGAAATTTCAATCATGATTGATTCCACTATAGAACCAATCAGAGAAGGCTTTTTCGAAAAGAAATCTTGAAATTAATCACGATTAAAATTAAACCGGTTTTTGTACAACCGGCACTATGTGACATATATTGCAACACTTTATGTTCAATTCAATCTATAAATGACATTGTAAATCTGTAGAATAAACTGACAGCAAATTAGTCACAGGGACATCATAAGATGTAGGTACCTAATCCCTTCTAAATAAGTTGGAATAAATATTGGGCTACTTGAAAAATTTATCGCATAGAATACTAGTATCGATAGGTACCCCTTTTTATTCTGTTTGAGACAATAATGGGACAAATAAACGAAACTAGTTGAATATCAAAGAAAATAAAAAAGGTGCTGATACTAGTACGGTAACTAGATAAACAGTAAGTGTAGTTACATAGTAATTCTATATAATGAAAATAAACTTACACAAATGAATATTTGTATTGGAAATGGAAAGAGATAACCTGTCAACATACACCGTAGAAATAAATTTAGTAGGCTATTGTTTATTTGAATTTATACAAATGATTAGTGTCTAGGACTTATGCCATTTCAGGGCCGTTTGCACAATGAAAGCTTATACCCAATTTTATCAGCTGGTGCTCCAATCACAAAATGAATGGCATTATAGCAAACTAAAATTAATTGATTTGATCCAGTATAAGCTGGGATTTCGTTTAAACTGGCACTGTGCCAGTTTGATTCATGTTATGAAGTCAGCATCTGATAAAAATTGGTGTTCAAGCTTCGCTATAACAGTGTGAAATCGGCTTCACATGAGATAGACCGGAATAACTTGAATTAATTCAATTCAATTTATTATTTGCCACAAGCTGAACAATAGTACGGTAAGCATTGAGATTATAGTCACGTACATTAGAAACATTAAAATTTCAACAATCATGTACAAAGTTAGACTAGATAAACATTTTTAAATGGTGGAAATATAATATTTAAAAACTAATAAATAATATGTCAGTTACAGCTCAAACTTATATAGAAACAGTCATCAATAAAATCTGGAAACATGAACATTACACTCGAAAGTAACACGATAGATTCTTAATACATTTTTCAGTCATATTTTGTTTTTCTCTAATCAGTTTATTAGGGATTTCCAACTATAGGGACACTGGGCTATCAACCAGCTTTTCAGTCCCATCCTAAAAATTGTCAGTGTTTGAGCCTCTTTCAAGTGGTTCGGAAACGAATTAAATACTTTCTTACTCATATGCTGTGAGCTAGATTTGTAAAAGGTCGTTGTGAGTGGTTCAATTCTCAATGCACGTCTGGATCTTGTGTTGTGACTATGGATATTTGACCCTGTTGTCCAAGTTGTCTTGGATATGAAGGCAAAGAAGATACGTAGTATATATAAAAAGAGCAGGGACAGTCATTATTGACTGTAAACAATTAGTTTTGAAAACTTGATGAATTGAATTAAGAGAATTGGAAAATCTGTAGTCCTATCATTTTTTATAACTTTATAACTTGAATTTTACTATAGTTGTGTTTAGGAAATGAAGTGATTGAAACTGACCAACTTGCCAGATGTAGGAATGTGTGGCGTAGTCGGCAGTTGCGCGCTGAAACTGAGTGTTGCAGTGTGTGACAGCGATGCGCGTGCCTCCGTCAGGCGACCAGGACAGATGTTGCACGGCGCGCTTGAGCGGACTCGGGTCTCGCAGAACATTCACTGTTCGCGAACACGACTTCTCCACTAGCGGCAGACGATCATCGTCACCAAAGTACACCTCGTAAATGTTCACTGCGTTGTTCTGGAAGATGCAGTGCTCCATCGGCTGCCCGACAAAATTGCATTCATCAATTCAAAATGTTTTGTTCTGGCCACTAACGGTAGAACATGCTTGAACATGCATGTACTTGCATGTTTATCATACATACACACACACACTTGTTCATCATGCACGTTTTGGTGATCATCTAGAGGCTTCTAACATCAAATAGAGCAGCGAAGAAAAAATAAATATAAAAAATCGGAGATACATAAACCAAACCTCAAAGCCTTTTGCTGTGATGACAAAACAATGTATGTCGACTATGCATCATACATATTTTACCGTTAGTGACCAACCTTAGTGTCTGACCAAACTGAATACGTATATGTACAATAATTGCAAGCTTGGTTGGACCATGCGTGCAGATGAGAAACAAAATCTGAAAAGAGCAATAGGAACACTCACACTGAACGCGTGCACTTGCTGGTTGCGTTCAGTGTGGGCAACTACATACAAGTCACAACGTGTTTCAATGGCTCTTTTCAAATTTTGTTTTCGTCTCATGCATGATTAGACGTTCACTTGCACATGTACGAACAATTTGATCACACCCTTATGCACCTATTTGCAAGTGCTCCTCACACAATATAAAGGCTGTCAATTAATGGATCCATCTACTTCAATGTTTTCCCTACATACATTAGGCTGCACAAAAAGCTCTTGAAAAGGATTATGCCTGGTTTCTTGGATACTCATTAAGAATTGGTCTTAAGATAATGGACTCGTCTTAGATCTGGTTATTCATAGATATAGACTGAGATATATAGACTGATAAATCTAGTCTTAAGCTAATGGACTCGTCTTAGATCTGGTTTCTAGCAGAACTTGGACACTTATTATTGAATTTGATGGAACATTGAATCTATAGATTTGATGGTTCATTGGATTGAATGTTCTTTTAGATTTGATAAAGTGTCCTAGAAACCGGGCCTTAATATAGATTGAATGAATCATTAGATTTAAGAAGGGTCCTGTAGAAACCAGGCCTTGAAATTTATGTGGGTTTCTAGAACGATTTTAATGCCCAATTACTAATTGAAGGAGCTTTAGGTACAGTTTATATTCAATACATGAAATTCGATGAAACAGCCTCTTGGTATAATTAAAGTATTTTGTCTAATACCTTGAACCTACTTCTTGTACATAACAAAAAAATCTAAGAGAAGGTAGAATGAAAAATGCTTCTCGTCTAAATTCAAGAAGTTATCTCATGGTCCCTCAAGATACGTTACAGAGTCAAGTTCTACTTTATATATTATAGTAGAAAAAAGATAGCATCTTTTATCTATGATAGTGTATATAAATTCAAATACCTCTAACATAGTTAGTCAATTTGTACTTCCCTATTCCACACACTATTTTTGATAAATTCAAATTCAATTCTCATTATTTTTCTTTTGGACTGACTAAGGTAACATTTAATGAGCTACACTATAAATTTACCTATAGTGATTTTGCATGAAGATCACGTTTTTATGTATCATGCTTTTTCAATTATTTATCACGACATTTATTTCTACACTGTCAAAAACATAATTGGCATCGTTGTGGACCTAGAAATGGATAGTACCACCGGCTTTGTCGAATGATAGACTAGGATAGCAAAACCAAAGTTGATCAAATACTGTCATTATTTAATAATTATTTATATTATAATTATAATTAATTATACTGTCATTATTTTATACATCATTATCAAATAAATAAATAAATAAATAAATAAAATAAATTATAACGTGGACCTCACTATAGGGTAGGGTTCCTATCCTTTTTCAGGTTGACAACTCTACACCATACAAGAGCTAGTAAGTCTGTTCACAAGATAGTTTAAGATAGTTTTGATTGACTGCTCTCGAAGTCAATGTTCCTCGATGTAGGCTAAGTAGGGCTCAGAACTGTTATCCCAATATCGCTATTAAAGTGTTTAATATGCTACCTCCATCTGTGCGTCATTTGAGTGACAGTGAGTCTAAGAGGAGACTCAAGTCCTGGCTGCGTGCCAGACCATACTACTCCTTGAGGGAACCGAGAACCATGGTTTTCATGAAAAAATTCAATTTTCAGTTTTTGCTGTTTTTGGATACTTTGAATGTTTGTGTACATGGAACTACCAACCTCATGCATGGAAAAAATTTTTTTCACTACAAAAATAATATTTTTGATAACAGCTGCAACCTGTCAAATTCGCCGGTTCTCCATGCATCTTGTGTTTCCTTCTTGTAAAAAAATGTTTGCAATGATTTTTCTCTGTGAAATTTTGTGAAATTTGTTATATTTTTATTGTAATAAGTACTTCGATACTTGATATGAATAGTCGATATGAGTATCGATCATATCAATCTAGTTTTTCAGTTAGCAAAACGTAAACAAAGCTACAAACTGAACCTGTGCGTGCTAATCGGTAGATCAAAATCGCGATATTAGTGAGTTTTTTGAAGTTTTATTCCTTTTTGTCATAATGCCAAAAAGTAAGAAAGTATTCAAAAAAAGAAAAGGTATTGGTGGACGTGGAAGGAAAAATGAAGAAGATTCAGGTGAAACAGTTGATAGGGAAGTGCAAGACAGTGTTGATAGGTTATCCCAGCACGATTCATCTGTTGCCAGCTGCAGTAGTGCATCAGAGAAAAAACTTTCTATTTCTCGTTATAATGAAATTGAACATTCTTCTTCAAATTTTGTGAATGAAGGTAATATAATAGTAGATTTAAAGTTACTTTCCGAACTAATTACTAAGAGTGCCAAATGTAAATATTGTAGTGTTGAGGACAGTCTATCATTTTTTGAAGACACATCTGTAAGATTAGGATTAGCTTCTAAATTAGTAATAAAATGTAAAAATTGCAATTCTAACGAATCAATAAGAACATCTACAAAAACAGACAAGGGCTATGAAAATAATTTGAGGTTTGTTTATGCAATGAGAGCATTGGGAAAGGGACAAGCGTCAGGCGACACATTCTGTGCTGTCATGAATTTACCTAGTCCACCACAAAA
This sequence comes from Nilaparvata lugens, assembly GCF_014356525.2. Classification (NCBI taxonomy): domain Eukaryota; kingdom Metazoa; phylum Arthropoda; class Insecta; order Hemiptera; family Delphacidae; genus Nilaparvata; species Nilaparvata lugens. The sequence continues at coordinate 61,004,342 of NC_052508.1, read as the reverse complement.
ATTTCAGCACATGACAACTATTTTGGGGGACGCAACAAAAGAAGCTGCTACTGAATCAATGAAAAATGCTGTACAAGAAGCAGTTGAGATAGAAGAAAGTCGAGATTTGACTGTAGCAATAGATGGGAGCTGGCAAAAGAGAGGTTTCAAAAGTAAGAATGGTGTTGTGTCTGCTACTACAATAACTTCAGGAAAAGTAATAGATGTTGAAATTCTCAGCAAATATTGTCCAACATGTAAAAGTGATGAAGATCGAGAGAGACATTCAAGGACTGGTCAATGCTCTTCGAATTATTCTGGTGTTAGTGGAGGAATGGAGGTTGCAGGAGCTGTAGCAATTTTTCAAAGATCAGAAGCCTTGTATGATGTAAGATATATAAAATACCTGGGGGATGGAGACAGCAAAGGCTTCAAGAAAGTGGTTGAATCTGCTCCATACGGCATGACAACAGTTGAAAAATTAGAATGTATAGGTCATATACAGAAAAGAATGGGTACTCGTCTGAGAAAATTGCGTCAAGAATTGAAAAATACAGTATTGAGCGATGGAAAAAAAATTTCAGGCAGAGGAAGGCTGACAGATAAGGATATAGACAAGATTCAAAGTTATTACGGTAATGCAATACGAAAGAACTTTTCTAGTGTAGATGAAATGAGGAAAGCTGTGTGGGCTATTTACTTCCATAGTACCTCGACTGATGACAAACCAGCTCACAGACTTTGCCCCAGTGACGAAAATACATGGTGTAAATATAATAAGGCCCAGATATCAGGTGAATCTTTTTCACACAAACATGCTATTCCAGCTGCAATTGCTGAGGTTATCAAACCAATATTTAGAAGCTTAGCTGAACCTCAACTACTTCAGAAGTGTCTGCATGGTCTAACTCAAAATCCAAACGAATCCTTCAACAATATCATCTGGACTCGCATTCCCAAAAACGTTTTTGTGGCTTTGAGAACTCTCAAATGTGGTGTGTTTGATGCAGTGTTAACTTTCAACGATGGACACTATGGTAGGATTCGTGTGATTGAAAAATTGGGACTGAATCCTGGAAATAATATGGTGCAAGCATGCAAACGTCTGGACTACAAGCGAATCGATGAAGCAAACAGAGAAGCAAATAAAATTTATAAAATGTGTGAAAAAAGAAGGAAGAACGTAGATGATGAAGAAGACGACCCACAGGACCCACTGTACGGTGGAGGAATGCATTAAACCCATGTGAGTGATTATTATATAATAATACAGCATGTTCTTCTAAAATCAAACTTTAAGTCCATTTTCCCAAAAATTCACTTTTTTCATGCATTTGACCCTTTTTCTCAGGATCTAGAAGCAGTACAGATCTGAAATTTTTACAGAGGTCAGAGATAGGCCTGATACAGCTACTGAGTTTTTCATAAGTCTGTATCTTCAAAATTGATTTTATAAAAAAAAAATTATAGTGAAATTTTAGAAATAAAAAAGTTCACACAGAAAAAAAATCATTAGAAAAAAAATATGGTAATCTATAACTTGAAAAAAACTCAGTAGCTAGTTGAAGATATAAGTAATTCATGTGCAAAAACTCACTTCTGTAAGATGAATAGAACCTGAGAAAAAGGTACTTGAAAATGATCAAATTAACATGGGCAAGATACATGGTTCCGGGTCCCCTTAAGTGAATTTTTTCAGGAGTCTACAGTTGACATTTAGTAGCCATCACCGTGTTTAGCCATCTATGCCATTATGTTTTATTTTTTGACGTGACAGTGTTGTTAAAAACTTCTGTGTGAAATTGTATTTTTGACGTGATGACCTACCCAGCTCATCTGGCTGGTTAATGGTCCTACAAATGAAGATTGAAGATAAGACATCAAAGTTTGCCACATTTATTGTCTAGTCAAAAATTGTAACTACTCTGCTGTCTTTACACCTCTTTTCTTCTCTTTTAATCTTCTATTCATTTTTCTTCTGAATTATTGATTTTTTCTACTCCATGTTAAAGAAGCTCTATTTTGGCTTGTTTTAAATTTAATGTATTGTTTTATTGTACCGGTGGGTAGATTATAAATTGAAAAATTTTCTTCACACCCCTATAATGGCTTCCCCAATTTTATGTATAATATATAAAATTAAAGACTCCACCTGACGGCTCTTTGCCATGGAGTATATGCCGGCGTGATTATTGTAGATTAATTGTATAAGTGTAATGTAATTACATTCAATAAAGGCATTTATTTATTGATTACTTATTTTTTATTTATAAAATGAAAGATCTTCTTTTGTTCTGAATAATTGTTTTATCCTACTCCATGTTAAAAAATAACCCTAATAGTGATATACTAGGTTTCATTTATGTTACCGGTAGGTGCTGGATTATAAATAATTGAAAATTTTTTTCACCTATATTATGGCTTCCCAAAATTTGATTATAATTTATAAACTGAAAGATTTTCTTTTTACCTCATTAACCGCAAACTGCTTACTGCACTGATTAGCCCTGTGCACAGGGTCCATGAGAATATAATCATCAGTGTAAGATCTGTTGACAGGGACATTTTCCAGGAGTTTGGCAGAATCATCGGTAAATGCATGATAGCGACCAAATTCGCTTCTTTTCTTTGAATAAACGTATTGAGTCTCCATGATTTGAGTCCTGTACTATCTGAAATAAATAAAAAACAAAGAAGAATTGTTTTATTTTATATGGTAGATGCCACTAAGGGTAGAACTATATTTTATACAGGTTGTCATTATTTTTTGATGGTGAATCCAACTGATTTAAAAATATCAAGTTATCAGAACAATAATATGAACTATTATTATTTATTAAGAAAATAATATTATCCATACTCTTAAATTTTTATAATGTTGTAGTCTACTCTAGAAATGAAAAAATATTATTAATATTTTTTAGAAAATAGGTATGGTATAGTCTGCTATACCCATTGAACATTTGAAAAATGTTGTGTTAAATTTGAATAATTAATATAATGTTTAATTAAACAGATTTAAAAGCTTAGTTTTTACTTATCAAGGATATAAGCAAATCCCTTTTATCTATAAGCTGCTTATTAACAAAGACTTAAGCTGCATTTACACCAAAGTTATTAACAAAATGTTTATTTCTCCATCCTTATAGATTCTATTAGATTAAACGGAACTTGACAAACACATTTGTTTATCATCTTTATAAATTAGTACATGTGTATGATAAGTTATGTTTAATATAATAGAATCTATAAGGACGAAGAAATAAACATTTTGTTAATAATTTTGGTGTAAACGCAGCTTTAAACATGTATTTTTAACTAGGTACAGTACCGTACTTACTGTACATTTTATACAAAGTAAGCCAAACAAGTATTCTATTGACATAATTTGAATATTTTTATGAGAAGAAAAATATGAATTACAGCTTACCTTTCTGTGAGATAATTTTATTTGTGTGTGTTTTTTAAAATAAAATAGACTCACATTCAGTATTAGTGCTTATAAACAAATAAACGTTTTTTTCGAGTTAGAACCTGTACAAAAATTATTTTTTTACTCTATAAACTTTTAATTTCTATTCAAGTTGATAGCACGAGACGTTCAACGTTATTCTGCAGTTCTAATGACATTGGATTTTAAAATATTTCTAGTTTCTTTTCATGTTGCTCATTTCAAAGTTGTTTATGGTTATGAACTCACACATGAAGCGTACCACTGTGTGAGTGATGAATACAGACCTCATAGAAGTTGTTCAGTAGCAGTCTCCAATAATTATTTACGTATTGTCATGACAACCTATAAAGCCCTGGCCACACATTATCAGGCAGTGTTCCGATCCTCAAGTCCAATATTTCTGTGATGTGGGACTAGATCTCATGACGGAAATTTGTGGCATGCACTGTTTTATAAATATGAGGTCCACTTTATAATGGCAGTATTTCATTAACATTGGTAGGTATTGCTATCCTTGTCTATCATTCGACAAAACAGATAGCGCTATCCTTTTATAGCTCTGCAACGTTGCCAGATCGTTCTTTACAATGTAGAAATATAATTAAGCAACAAAATATAATTTCAATTATTAAACCATTAAATCGTCCGGAAGGACGATGACCGAGAGGAAGACCACGACGTAGATGGTGGAGTCAAGTGAAGGCCGATATGGAGAGGATTGGAGCAACCGAGGAGGATGCGGAGAATCGAGAGAGGTGGAGTTAATTACATATAAACATAAACATTTCATTTACATGGGCTACTTTTTAAATTGATAAAAACAATATAAAAATATGGAAGTACCCTTTATTTTTTTAAAAAACTTTAAAATAGTTCAACAACTAGTTTCGGTGATCACACTATCGTCAGGTCATAGAATATATTTTTTACTAATTACATATGTGTATGGCCATGGCAGTAAGTAAGTATTATTAAATCATTAAAAAATATATTTTCTGACAAATTTATTATTTTCAACAATAAATGAACAGTTGGTATTAAATCAGATATACCTACCGGTATCAGCTATCTTATGTGGCAGGCAGAGAATGGGCAACGCTATGCTCCTATCTTCCTTCACTGCCATTATAACGTGGACCTCACAAATATAGACCATTGTCATCCGTGATCAGATCGAAACGCTGCCTGATAAGTTTGGTAGTAGAGCTTTAGAATGGTGGTAAATGCTAAATACAGGAATAATACTGACTGATCAAATTATTCATTTATTCACTTGTCATGAATATTAAAATAAATACTTTATAGACAATTGTCATACAAAAAAATTAATGCTTGATCTAGACATTTGAATAACATGGTAAAACCGGTAACGCTTCATGTGAGTGCAATGGAATTATCGATAGTAACTATTGTCATAGAGATAATATTTATGTTGGTAAAGAAGATATTTATAAAGATAAAAGATAAAGATATTTATGTTGGCATCAGTTGTGAAGCCTTGAAAACTTGACCATGCTCAAAATCTTGACCAGAACCTCCTATATACTACCGGGCCTGAGCCTAGAAAAAAATGGCCGCCGTATGTGGTGGTCCTATAGAAATTCTTACTGAGAAAAAATTACTAATCAGCTGTTAGAGAGCGTCTCAGTTTGTCTAAATCTCAGTTCGTCTAGTTTCCGTTTAAAATATCAATGCCGGCCACCACATACGGCGGCCATTTTTTTTTTTTGTAGGCGCAGGTCCGGTATATAGAAGGTCCTGTCCATAGAAGTGGGCTAGGTCGAGGTGGATATATCCTGACATTTCAATGTTGCATCAGGAAAAGATTTATAATATTCAAGTAAAAACTAGGAAGTAAAGCAAGTAGAGACAGGTTTTTTTGCATTAGAATGATATTACAAGTTATTATCTTATTTGAGACGCACACAACAACATACACACATCTGAGTCAATCCAAACTAATATCAAAGTTCTACGAACAATGTAAATGGACAAAACCTTTTGGAATGGACAAAAAACACAATATTAATGTAGCCTTTTACGTGTTTAAAAGGAGTCTTGTGATAACTCATCTCAAAACACAGTAAGGCACGGCAGAGGTCAAAAATAGGAAAAATGTGAATGCTATTTGTATGAAGTGGCCAGTTCATTTTGCCTAGGAATGACCACTTGATATTTTTGATCAAATCTATATTTAGAACACATCAATTGAACTACAGCTGCGTTTACACCAAAGTTATTATCAAAATGTTTATTTTCCGTCCTTATAGATTATATTGGATTAAACGGAGCTTGACAAACACATATGCAGCACATCATGTGTATGATAAGTTATGTTCAATCTAATAGAATCTATAAGGACGGCGGTAAAATAAACATTTTGCTAATAACTTTGGTGTAAACGCAGCTGTAGTTCAATTGATGTGTTCTAAATATACAATATAGATTTGATTAAATAAGTCAAGTGGTCATTCCTAGGACTAGCCTTCAATAACTTAGTTAGGAAACCGTATTTTGTAATCAATACTGAGCAATTTCCTAACATATTAATTTTATTGTGTACCATGTAATTATTGTTATTTAATGTAATAAGTAATTATTTTGGAAAATAAAACGTTTTCGATTTCAATTATCCACTTCTTATTAGTACTGAAGAATATTGTAGACGGATGAGAGTAAAGATAGTGGATGACGTTAGGGAGGAGGGAAAATACTTCATGCTGAAGGGAATAGCACAGGACAGAATGATAGGAATGGAGAAGGAAAAATCATGTATGGACCTGCCCTAGGGCAGAACACTGATGATGATGATGATGATGATGATGATGTAGACGGTATTCAACTGTACGGTAACAGGATTTTCTAAATAGGATAGGACTTAGGAGGTCCAGAAGGTTACCCAAACTTAGAAGAAATAAATGTTAGTCTATGATTTATTTATTTAAGATTTTTTTATTTAACAACAAAGACAAAACAACTTAATCATAAGATGATTGGAAACGATAAAACAGGCTTATAGCCCTTACTATTCCATTCCCGAATTTTGATTGCATATTAGTCCAAAAGAGGTTATGAAAATAATTGAATTTTCATCTACGTGATGTTATTTTGAAAATTTTCAAATAATGAATATTTATTTAATGTATTTGAGAAAATTCATTTTATACAGCTATTACCTTAGTGAAAATAATGAGTTTTGAGTGTTAAAATGATAATTTATAGATTAAAACAATTGATAAAATATTTTTGTAAAAGAGAAAACGGATGATGAAAGTCTATGATAGAAATAATTGATTTTTCATCTACCGGTACGTAATATTATTTTGAAAATTTTCAAAGCATGAAATGTGTACGGTACTGTAATGAATTTGAGAAAATTCATTTTATAAAGCTATTACCTTACTAAAAATAATAAGTTTTGTGTGTTAAAAGAATAATGTAAAGATTAAAAAATTGATAAATTATTATCTATGTGAAAGAGGAAGAGGATGAAAAGGTGAAACTGCATTCAATAAACTGAAACACTAGATCAATTAATCCTCATTTATTCACATGAAAAATTGTTACATATTGCGTTTTCATGGTTTGTGGTAGCCAAAGCTATTTCTACTCATCATCTATTTTTAAGACAATTGAAATGTTGTACCGTACAAAACGCATAAAAATTGAATTTTATCTGACAGACTCAACAAGATAAGCTACCGTATTTCAGCTATTAGTAAGAAAATATTTGGTCATTTGCATTTCAATGCTTACAGTATGAGAAAAACTGAAACAATACAATAATAATTATTACACATTAGTTCATTCTAAAGAGTCAAATAATGATTGCCATAATTATTGTGGTAACTAATTTTGTTTAATGGTTTACAAGTTTGAATGTTTGCAATAAAGGAACTTTCGCTACATAATGCATTTAGTAGGAAGTAACTAACATTTACAATAAATTCCAATTGAAAATGTAAATGAATAATAAATTTCTTGATAACTATAGTTATTGAACTAAAATAGTTTTAATTTGTTAAATCTATTTCATGTAATTTCTAGACAAAGGCGGTGGCTGTTATTATTTTATAAAACCTATTTTAAGCTAATAAACAGCGATTTACTTCTGTTAACAAATCTAATATCTATGGTAATTACATTATTAACTCTATATAGTATTTACAATATCCTAAACTATCTAATAAGCTACATCCTAAAACCCGGTACCAGCCCAGGTTGGAACTATTTCTTGCAAAATCTCTAATACAGATTACTCTTGAAACTGGAGTTTTCATAGAGTTTTTGGATACAAATGTGGAGTCAATGAGCACAGCTCTTTGATCATAGAATTGGATTTTTGGAAAGTTGTAGATTTTTTGTGATTTTAAACAAAACAGCAACAATTGAAAAATAACTTTTCTAAAAATCATTTTATTATAATTTTCATTACATTACGAAACATGTCGTATTAATACATAACAGAAATAGGATAGTCCAATACTGAAGCAATAATAAGAGAAAGTGATAAAAAATTATATTCAATTGATGTCATCAGACCCTTTAATGCAGAGTGATTTTGAGTCCTGTTACCCCATTGTGATTTTGTGATAATTTTTTTTTGTAATAAATAAATATTTTGTTTTACCGCAGATGGTAAAAGTGAATGTGGATTTTTACCGTGAATATGGTATCTCTACTTGATTGGCATACACACGACAGTAGAATTTGGTTATCCTTGAGCTGGGTAAAATTCTCTATGGATTCCAGTCATCTTATGATAAGAATGTCTTTCATGAATAATATGTTGGGAAGATTCAAAGCCTGCATTACCTCAATGGGACATTTTGAGCATATTCTTTTATAGCTTTAGTAAATGAGTGATAAAATATTGAATTTCTTTTGTATATAACAACTACCTATACATTTTTATTACAACCAAATTCCCATTTTATAGAGTAAATTGGAAATAGGGCAATTGGGTAACAGGACTGAAAAGTCAACCCCGTATTATTCACTACCTTAATATAAAAGATATGAGCTTGAATTCAAAATAAAAATATATAAATACTGGTATATAGATAATAGTTGATAGATTTACTCACTCGTAAAAATGAAGAGATTAGAAATGCATTTCAAGAAATCATGAACCAAAACATCAGAGAAATATTTGGATCAGTTGATTTACAGAATAGAGTGGACTGAAATCATGAACCAAAAAATAACAGAGAAATATTGGATCAGTTTGATTTACAGAATAGAGTGAATGAAATCATGAACCAAAAATATCAGAGAAATATTTGGAACAGTTCGATTTACAGAATAGAGTGAACTGAAATAGTGAACCAAAAAATCAGATAAATATTAGGATCAGTTTGATTAACAGAATAGAGTGAACTAAAATCATGAACCAAAAAAAATATCAGAGAAATATTTGGAGCAGTTTGATTTACAGAATAGAGTGTACTATTACCGGAAGCCTAAGCTATTTTACTATTGTGATAGCGGTTTACATAAATATCACAACCGATCTGTAAAGCAGTCTTCTTCACTTTGCGAGACGAATTCGAGCAATCAACAACATTCATTCACTATCACAATAACACGATCCAATGTGTGTACAAACAAGTATTAGGAAACGTCAATCGAGGACATTTAGTATAAAACTCATTGCTTAATTCATAGTATATCTACAATAAATTAAATTATTAGTATAATAATTTAACATTAGTATAAAACTCATTGCTCAATTTTCATAGTACAGCTACAATAAATTAAATTATTTTGTGCTTACTTTTCATTTGGATATGACAATAGCTTCACATGCGAGTCGCTAATATACTAGTTTCTACATTAAAAATAGATTTCTATGATATTATAGAGAGATATTAATTTTTGTGCCGAAAGACTAAGCAGAAACTCAACATTTCTGAATCATTTTTTCCCCTTGGTGTCGACCAACTCTGATTCCATCTCTTTACAGAACATATAAAGTATTACATAATTTTTTAGAAAAATTAATTCATTTTACATATTTTTGAGAGATAAATATTTCTAGATAAACAGGTCTTTGATCAGATCTAGTGGTTATTTTGATGGTTGTGTTATTGAACTACACAGGAGAATTGGCCATTGAGATGATAGTTTAATTTTAAACTGTGAACTTTCAACAACAAATATCAGGTAGAAAGAAATAATAAGAAGTTAATGAATTGAGATGATAGTTTAATTTTAAACTGTGGACTTTCAACAAAAAATATCAGGTAGAATGAAATAATAAGAAGTTAATGAATTGAGATGATAGTTTCATTTTAAACTGTGAACTTTCAACAAAAAATATCAGGTAGAATGAAATAATAAGATGTTAATGAAGTAATATTCATATGTAAATAAAAAAAACCTACTCTAGAACATGGTACGCCATAGTGGAGTAGGTCAATTTCCATACAGAAAACACTCAACATGTAAAAGACACATTATAAGAAATTTATGAAACTAACCATTGTATGTAATTGTAAACTATCTAAAATTTTCTGCAATTAATATAGTAGTTTTAGTTTTTTTTGGGAAATAAACATTAATTTATTTAATATAATAATAATAATAATAATTATAGTAAAAGATACAAAATTTTTCATGGAATTACATACCTGATTACATTAGGTAGTATATTTATTGTTGGAATATTCTCTCGATAATTTCTTCAAAATCATAAGAGATTATTTATATTAGCCTACTGAGATAGTACTATATTCCAAATGAATCTATAATTAGAATTGTTGTAATTAATGTCAAAGTAATTTGAGTTTTATAATTTATACTAAGTTTGAGATCACAGGGAAATTTGTAATATTTGAATGAGTTATTTTCAATAAAAAAAAATGTTTACTTTTTTATTCTTCCCGAATCCAGAATTGATATCGTGGACTATTAGTTACTCAAGTTCCTTGAATTCACCTTCTTTGTAGTTTATTTTATGATTAAAAATTGTCTGTATGTTTCATAAACCAAAATTTATTCAGATAGTAATATGCTAATGCCTATCATAGAATAAGCATACATGGAGTGAATGCTTTCTGTAAGTTAATATCGTTCGTTGTCTTCATTACAGTACGCTAGACCCAAAGTAATTCAATCATTTTATTCAATTCTCTGTCAAGATTTTTCAACTGATTAGTTTCTGCTTAGTAATTGCGCCTAATCTAGATAATATGACTTCAAATGACAATTATGATAGTTGAACTGTCGCGTTCCCTTAATAGAGTTATTTCAATAAGCTGCTACTTTAGAAAATTATTGATAATATTCATTACAAAATTAATAAGATATTTTATATCACGCAAGTTCGATCACCATGTAGCTCTAGCAATGCTGTGATATGTGAAATGATGTTAAATGATTGAGTATTTGAAATAAAATCTAAAAGCAATGTAATAAAAGTATCCTCTAATATAGAATTATAATATAATTAGATAGGTACAAAACATTTAAAGATTAGATTATAAAAGCACAGAATATTTTGAAAATAGTTGTAAAAAATCACGTTTCAAGATCACATTATTATCTGGAAATCCTAGAGTATAGAATAAAGATTGCCAATTATTTGTCTGTTGTTAATTTGATATCCCTATCAAAACAGAATGACAAATAATCGACTAGACTAGTCTCTATTCGAGGATTCACACGTAATTTTTATAAACTCAATGTACTCAACTAAAACTAATTGGAGGTTTAAAATTATGACTAGCAGCAAAACAAGCAATGAAATTTCAGAAGTTGTTAATATTTTGGAGTAAAGATACAGTTGATCCAACAGTTTTCTTCTGATAATCAACGTTATAAAAATACAACTCTTACAACAACAATTTAACAATAACATTACCACTCACAATTCGATTACATCTTCTAAATTATTCCAATAGGGAACATACAACATCAAGGTTTTCCAGTATTCCAATAACGCTAAACTGCACTAACGGTATCAATAAGCCTATAAAGACTGCGGCGCGTCAACCAACTACAAAAAGAGAACAGTTTGGTGTTATTTATAAAAATAGTTTATTGCCAATCAAAAAATACTGTAACTGCAAACATTTGTAAAACATCTCTTATCTTCTCCAACGTTTCACTCAACACTTACTTCCTTCCTTCTCTATTTTTTACAGTACTCAACAACACTTCAACATTCGTCAACCTTATCACAGTGAATTTCCCAGCAGCCTGGATAACTTATTTCTTCTAGGCCCAGTTGCACAGAACCCGGTTAAGTTTTAATCGTGATTAATTCCACGAGGACCAATCAGAGAAGGCTTCATCGAAAAGAAGGATTTAAATTGGTTCTCATGAAATTAATCATTATTAAAATTTAGCTGGCTGTTGTGCCACCGGCATTTAAGCTGTTTCAAGGACAGTACACTCAGTTTCCCTCATTCTAGGCAATAGAATAATCATTATATTATTGTCACTAATCATTTTCAATAATTCCCACACAATAAATATCAGGTTATCTGTGCCAATAACGGCCATCAACAAACCTTTTCTTAGCTCTAAAGCACTTCGGCAAAAATTATCAGTTTCCCATGAATTCGAAAAACCTCATCCATGGTTATTTAATTCACGAATCATGAATTACCATATCATAATTCCAATTAATTTTTATTTAGTAATTATAGTTGACATTACTTACTGTGCTGTTAAGAGGGGGGAATGTAAAATATCTCATACAATTTTATTTATTGAAATTGTGAAACCCTAACTCAAACCTTATTTTTTGTTTGTGAACAGAGGTTTTATTCTATTCTTTTTCAAAATTTATTGGCCTGTAAGTATGAATTCAATCAATTCAAAGGCCTACATAAGATTCAACTTGACAAATTTGCAATTCATTAGTATATTGTACTAATACTCTTCAATATCACTTTCAATCACGAACTGATTGTTAATGATCAATTAATTCAATTAATTTTTTTAATTCAATTCTTAAATTACGACATAGCAGTCCGTTTTCTATTATTAAAAGCGATTAGCTTCTACTCACATTTGTGAAGCCATGTCCTTTTGCAGCACACACAATAGTATAATAAAAATCAGAAAGCTATGTCGTAATTTGAGTATAAGAAAGTAATTTGTTGAAAGTAATAAGTTGTCGTAATTTGAGAAAGTAATATTGTATTGAGTATCAAGTATATTATATTGAAAATGGATTGTATTATTTTCCTACAGCACAATTATTAAGTAGAGCAATTCCATCTCCATTGCAATTTTTTCAACAATTTCTAACTATTTTCATTGAATTTTCAATTTATTTTGCAATCCAGTGTCAATCAAATTCACCTTTTTTATTTTTATTAGTCCACACAAAAATTAATCAAAATTTGAGATTAAAAAAAAAAAAACAATAGAACTGATAAACGAGAAATTGACAATTTATTATTATTACATTCTATTATGTAACCACAGTCTTTACTATCTCATAAGCAGGAATTTATTACGCTTCCTATTAGCAAAACAGGTTTACAACCCAGCATAAATCACTCGAAAATGGGCTGTATGTTATTTCATCAATCACCTACCAACATACCAGTTAGTTATTGCTTCTAAGGATTGTTTCTCAACAATGACTTATGATTATGGACTATTAAGCTATATAAATGACGATAAGACAGAGGCTGACGAATTATTCTACAACTTGTGATAATAATTGTCGACGCACACTTAAGGAAGAAGAAACTACAGCCACTGTCTTATACACGTATTTGTGATAGTAAATTTTCACTTATATTCATGTTCAAAATTCAGTTGTGGTATTCCTGTTTGAAAATGATGCATTGGATTATCAAATTTGTGGTATTTGAGATGAAGCATCGACAAAAGAGTAACGAGTTATGTTATCAAGTCAAAACATCTGCCTCGGCAGTTCTTCTGTTATTTTTTTATTTTTGAGATATTCATCACTTGAATCCGTAGAGAAATGAGTAAATAAATTATTCACCTTATTAACAAATTTGACTCACCTGCAAGATATATTATAAATTCTTTGCAAGATAATATTATGATTATAAACTTTGTTTCAAAGTGATTATAACCTTCATTCATGAAATAAGTTCTGAAAATATTTTCATAATTATACAGAATATTTCTATAAAACAACTGCAATTTTGCAAAATAAATTCATTTTATACAGAACTTGAATTCAAGTAAACCTGCCTAATGTAAACGCCTCTTTATGGAACAAAAACTAAATTTTCAAAAGTGTCACACAGGTGAAACACGTGGGTGAAAAGTAAAAGATAGATTTCAAACCAACATCTGAATTTCGAACAGTGTCACACAATATATTTGAGAGCAGCTTTCTCGATGAAAAAAGTGGAAAATCAGTGAAAGGTAAAAGGTTACAACAGAATATTGAACAGTTACTTAACAGACCACAGTTTTCTCGATGAAACACGGCATCATTGATAGATAGATTTTAAACCTACATCTGAATTTTGAACAGGGACAGAATATATTTGAGCACAGTTTTCTCGATGAAAAACCCGGCATCATAAAAAGATAGATTTCAAACCAACATTTAATTTAGAACAGTGACAAATGATATATTTGAGCACAGTTTTCATGATGAAACCCGGCATCAGTGAAAAGTGAAATGTTACAACTGAATTTTGAACAGTGTCTGAAAAGAGTTTTGAGCACAGTTTTCTTGATGAAACCCGTGTAAAATGAGTGAAAGGTAGAAAGTTACAACTGAATTTTGAACAGTTACTTGATAGTATTTGAGCACCGTTTTATGATGAGCGCACAGAGTTCAGGACTCGGGTATGCGGCGGGGCCAATGGTGGGGCGAGGCGAGGGGAGAGGGCGGGGCCGAGATGACGCGATGCAAATGGCCGCGCGAACTGGGACTCGGTCCCGGCTGAATACAGTCCATGTCGTGCCGCGCTGTCGACCGGATCGAGTCGATGTCGTGTCGTGCTGTCGTCCGAATCGTGTCGATTGTCGACTGTCGCAGCTGCATCCCGATCGTGTCGATGTCGTGTCGTGACGCAGACCGCGAAGGCGGCAGAGAACCGCCCCCCGCCATCGAGCCCAGACCCGCTGGGCCGCTGCGCGCTCTACGGCCTCCGCTGCCTCCAAGTCCGCCGCCTTCCAGAGACGACAGGTTGGTGGTGGATCTCGATTGGCTACCGCCCCCGGTGCCTGGTGTCGGAGGCAACAGTCGTGGTGATTGAGGCGGCGTTGATGACGATTTCCTTCTCGAAACGCTGCACAACACACAGAAAAACTAAAATTAATTGTATATAATAAATTATTATAAATTATATTCAATAAATTATTTTGTTTGTCTTTTTGGTCTAAAAATTTTATAGTTTTTTCAAAGTTTGAAATTTTCTGAATATTTTTAATTAATTTAATTCAATTTAGAAGTATTTTTTAATTTAAAAATATTTTTTTGTGTGTTTTGAATTGTAAATTGAGTGTGTAACTGAAGAATGTTGAAGTGTCTAGCCTAGATACATTTGGACTGTTTTATACATTAGCGATTCCTACCAACTTTATGTGAAGAATATTGAATATCAACTCACTAATTGGAAGCATGCTATTGGATAGCTTAGGATTCATTTCCAACAAGATATTCACCTTGTTTATATTTCAGATATTTCAATTTGTTTGATATGGATTAACATAAGCAATCCGATAGAATGTTAAAGCATTGCATTGGATCCATTTTCAAAAGATTTAAAATGTAGAATCCGATACTGAAACATTTTCTGTCAGTGAGTAAATATTTTATATGTCCACATAAAATAAGTTAGTAGTTTATAGTGCTAACATTTTGTGTATAAACTTCTAAATACAGAATTGAAACACGTTTTTGGAGATGACACGAATGACAGATGGTTCTATTATTTAACCTTTTGAGATAAAAAAATTATTTCCTTATTTCTTGCTATACTTCTTTCATCATATAATCTTCAAGCTTAAGCCGATGAGAGATGAATGGACCTAGGTTCTAAGTTACTTCAAATATATTAAACATTTTCCGTTTTACAAGGACAGACATCGAAAAAGAACAGAAAAATATTGGAGGAAGAGGCTATCGTATTTTTAATTTCATCAATCAACCGTCAAGATCGGACGAAGACAAATGATTGGGAGGACCGTGAAATGGATGTCAAAAGAGTACATAAGCTCCTATTCACAGGGGGAAAGAAAGAGATAAAGAGGAAGTGTGATATGATAGAGTATCGAGATGAATAGAAGAATGATTGACAGTTAACGGCAGAGAGACGTGGTGGAAAATGCCAAAGTTCACAACGAGATTCTCAGTTAGGGAAGTTTTCCTCTGCCAAAAATTCTTCTGATGGTTCTATATCCTGAAAGTATTCACTAAAGGGTTTCTGCCCTACAAAGGTAAATTCCAACAACTTTACAAAGTTTAATCATCATTTCCAAACAACCATAATTATAGTTAAACTTCAACAGCCTTTGATAACTGAAAGTTTCCAATTTTCTCGGATACAGCCTTCTCTTTGTAACAACGTTGTGAAATGTTGTAGTTTCGTGGGAGGGAATTTCTTGAAAATATCAATATGGAAAGCGTGGGAGTATCGCAATGACTGGATGCTGGTTAGGTTGAAACTCAGTTTGAAATCATCCATTTTCTTTAGGGAAAACCAGAGTGTATCGAGAGTATTTTTGTGGGATTAAGGGTCGGTTTCCGAGCTCAGGATTTAGCTAAGTTCTAGACTTTAAACAGCTGGAGTCAGAAAATTGGCTTTCCGAAACTGGGTGTATTCGCAGTAAAACGTTCAACGATTTTAAAATTAAATTTCGGAAAACTAGAGAATTGAACACAAAATAAAATAAAGAAAAAAACAGTGTAAAGTTTCAGCTATTTTGAATTACAGTATTTAGATATGTTTTATTTCGTCAAGGAGAAACGTTTCCAATAATTATTATAGAAATGAGAAAATAAAGATGATCATAAAGACTGCGACTACGCCCCGTTTCGGAAAGCCGATTTTCTGACTCCAGCTGTTTAATGTCTAGAACTTAGCTAATTCCCGAGCTCGGAAACCGGCCTTAAGTGGTCACAGATTGTTATTAAATACCGCATCAAAATCAATTTCATAACTAATCCACCTACTTTTTTCAGGGAGTTTATTCATTCCTCTTCCAAATGGACCTGACATTTCTTTCCAATTCACTACAAAAGATAAGGAATAAATTTATTTTCAAGAGTCACTTGTCTGAAATTGGTGATATTTTCAAATTAAAAACGTTTTCGTTAAAATAGTTGACAGTTAACTGCATCAGTGGGTGTAGAAGTGATCCCGAACTTACACTACCTACTCTATTAGAATATTACCTATTTTTACTTTCAACGCTTCATATAGTGCATACCATACTATAATAATGTGATGTATGTTTTGAATTATAGTCTATACAATAAAAAGTCTATAATAATGATAATTCGTATTTTAAACAATGAATTATCATTCAAATGACAATTTCAGTACAGTAAGCTTAAACAACAGTTTTCAATATTATTGTGAACATCTTTGTTGGAAAATCACAAAATTATTCACACGAGTGAAAAGTTTTACATATTTCAGAATAATAATTATGAATTTTCACGATGATAGCTACCTTGAGGATTGAAAAGTCAAACATGCATTTATCATTCCAGGTAATAAGAAAATTCAGGAGAATGGGTAAGAAACTGCAACTCACTGGTGAAATCAAGGAGCGCAAATTAAAGTACCTGGGTCACATAATGAGAGGACACAAGTATGGAATATTGCACCTCATTATGCAAGGCAAAATAACAGGTAGGAGGTCAGTGGGGCGAAGAAGGATATTTTGGTTGGGCAATTTGAGGGATTGGCTCAAGTGCACCTCAAATGAACTTAATAGTAGTTTTTATTGCTAGATAATGAATTTCAACAGATAATTAATATTGCACTCAGAGTATACTCATCATCTATTAGAGCTGACTATTCAAATAAAATAAAATCTTAGGCTAGGCGCACACCAGTTAGTCAAGACACGACATGATCAGACACGTATAGTCACAATACTTCACATAGCTGCTAGTGACGCAACTCACACTGATTAGTCATTACAATTAGACATGTCTTCATAAGCAACTATGTGACGTATTGTGACTGAACGTGTCTGATCATGTCTTGTCTTGACTTGACTAACTGGTGTGCGCCTAGCCTGAAGGTGCGTACAGACTTAAGCGCCACAAACACGCACATTTTACTTTTTACCAGGTGATACTACGCTTATTACATTATCTGTACCTTACTGTTCCTGTACAAATACAGATATAATCAGCTGATGATAAGTGAAATGCGCGTGTTCGTGGCGCTCAAGTCTGTACGCAGCTTTAGACAGAGACTCTGTATTAACTCACTAGGCTGGGCGTACACCGGTTAGTCAAGACAAGACTAGTCACGTTTAGTCACAATACTTCACATAGTTGCTTATGACGCAACTCATACCGATTCATCATTGCAATTAAACATGTCTTCATAAGCAACTTTGTGAAGTATTGTGACTAAACGTGACTAGTCTTGTCTTGTCTTGTCTTCACGGAATGTTTACATTCATTCAAGTTATATGTTCGTGACTTTTCAATCGTTACAAATCTAAGGCCATTGGAAAGTTCCTGCATAAAAATGATTCATTATCAACTGTCTCGCTGTTGATACGGATTGAAAATTCTATACAATAAGTTTGAATTGAGAAGCGACCACCCTCCTGTGCACAGAGAATTCAAAGGTGAAATCAAATTTCTAAATGAATTTGTGATTTAAATAGAGTAATGCAGGAAAATGCACATTGTGCTATCATGATTATTATGAAAAAATAAACTTACAGTTGAGTAAAACATTACATCTGCAAATCTATGAAGAATAAAATGGGTTTGTAAGTCGTAACAGGCAATAACCTATTCTTTGCACGTAAGATGATGATAATGATGAATTGGGATATAAAAATAGTATTTTGTTATTTTTATATAATATATAAGAAATTTTCTCGGGCCACTCCCGTGTTTCGGATGGAAACGTTAAGCCGTCGGTCCCGACTGCCTAAGAAGCAGTCGTTAGGTCATGTCAGAGGCCCTGAAACTGATCAGTTGCGACCTGAAAACGCTGACACCAGACCTGAGCCAGCCAGGTCACTCGATATTATTATTATTGTATTTAGTGATATTGAAAATGTATTAAAATAGGATTTATTTATGTTTTTTTGGAAATAATTAGACAAGATATGATGATGCAATTATCTCACCATACGTTCCATTTTCAAATAAAAAGACTAAGAAATTGTCAAAAACCACAGATTTATTGATAGTTAGAAAGGCCGGTTTCGTTTGTTACGCCATTGTCAATTTCTGATAAACGGATAGTAAACATATAGTTTAATTATGGACGAGTGTTAATTAATTAATAAATTTTGTTAAGCTAGAATTCTACATTGATAATAAATCTACTAAACCAATTAATACTGAAAATCTCGAAGATTCTATGGTAAAATTGAAGTGTGGAACCTTTCAGCTAGATTCATCAGTTTTCGATAAAAAGATTATTCTTTTAAATGTGATTGTCTTCAATTCTTGATACGGTGGACAGTGTAGTAAAAGTAGGTGCTCCACACCTCACCTTTCAATGTGCAGAACAACTCTGGTGTTTTTATTTTAAATCAAATTGATTTATCGTGAGGTTTTGCTGTATATTACCTTTTTTATTTGAAATTGTAGTATTGATCATTTTTCGATAGTGCAACCACTACTAACAAAATGTTACCATCTACTGCTAAATGTCCAAGCTCAAATAGCGGTGTCATCATTTATCTTCGACATGTCTGATGTATCCAGCGGTATACTTATTGCAATTTATACAATTATATACCTCTCATAACAACCTTACCTAGGCTCTATGAAAAAAATCATTTTCGTTTTTTATTGGTTGCTGACCTGAAATAGTTTAAAATAATTTCAAAGACATTTTATAAATTCGACTGATGATGATATAAGATATTCATATTAAGATGAAGCTGGTCATAAGCAAAACAAAAAAGTATTTAGCATTGAGACTAATATTAGAAAAAACTGTATATTTTAAAATGAATTAAGTTGAGTACACTAAACTGAATAGATAAGAAAACCGGCTATTGGGTCCAGTTACACAAAAGCCTGTTATATTTCATTCATAATCAAATACCACAAGAACCAATCAGAGATGGGTTATTTTTGTAAAGAAGGCTTCTCTTATTGGTTCTCGTTGTATTTAATCACGATTAAAATATAACAATGTTTTGTGCAACCGGGCCTCAATAAGAAGGGAACATGATATTTCAATAGTCGATATCACCCATAAGCAGTCGTATAGCATATGCCCTTCTCGGAGGAATATTGATGCATTCCTTTGCCAAGAACACAATTCTGAACCAAAATGAAAAAAGTGAAAATGATGGATATATGGCTTTTTCGAAATGACTGATTCAAATAGAGGTAATATCAACATGCTAATAAAAAATTTGGCAATGCATCTCAACTAGCATTTATCTGTACCATAGCTGAACTGATACGACTTTTATGTACAAAGCAAAAGATGACAATATATATTTCTTTGATCAAATCACAAAGCATGAGGTTTTGATTATTGTCAGATACATTTTTTTTCATTGGAAAAAGACAAACTATTATTTGGTGAGAAAAGCTGCCAATATTCATTCAATTATTCAATCTACAAGCAAAAGGGGGATGCTATCTGTTACGCTGTTCTTAGGAAGTTGGTAGACTATCTATCTTAGGTTCAAGTTATCTCAACTGTGGTTGTACAGAATATTAAACACACAGAGGTCAAAGTACCCCCATGTTTATTCCGATACTGCTTTCCGCTCAAGAGAGGTCCAAGAAGATTAAACTGGGTTACACACATGAAGTTTCAGATCGACAACTTAGAATTAGGTCAAATTTGAGAATTTGGGAAGACAAAGTTTCAAACTAAATGTCACAGAGAGTTGAATGAGAAAATCCAGAGCTTCAAAATTTAGAGTAACAGGGAGTTACATTGGAAATGTGAACATTGCAAATAACTGTAGCAGGATATTTTGACAATAACTAGAATTTTGTGTCCCAAATGTGTTTACATTAATCATTTTCGAAAACTGTGGTAGTTACTGGACACTGAACCGAATTCTGAGATTTCGGAACTTGAAATTATGCTCTTAATAAAAATTATGTGATGCATGACTAACCTAATAACTATAGCTATGAAGATGACAATACTTTTTTCGATCAAATTGCAAATTGGAATTTGATCAAAAGCTACTAATTAACTTTTGATATGGCGATTTGTTTCGTCAATATCGACTATAAAAGGATCTTCTTACCTATAGTGAAGTCCATGTTATAATGACAGTGTTTGTTTAGCAATGGTATTGCTAGCCTTGTCTTTCATTCACAAAGCAGATAGCGCTATCTCTTTCTCGCTTTGCACTGTTGCCAGATCGTATTTTAACAATGTAGGATTAATAATAAAATAACAAAATATTACATCTTAATTATGAAATTATTGAAATATATAATAATTGCATAATAAAAGATAATATTTATTATTTTAAACGAGAATGAACAGTTAATATTACATCAATAAACCTGTATCAGCTACCGTCTATAGAAGGCATTGACAAGACTGAGGATCGGCAACGTTGTTCTCCTATCTTTTTCCACTGCCCGTTAAGGAAAAACGTTTCCAACTATAGAAGTAAGGAAATAAAAACTTTTGGAAAGCCAATTTTCTGACTCCAGCTGTTTAAAGTCTAGAACTTTGCTAAATCCCGAGCTCGGAAACCAACCCTTAGTCTTTTTAGATCCTATTTTAGCGATCGCCAGCAAGTTGTTTGTGCATGACATAAGAGATCGGATCTTGCTAAAGTAAAGTACGGCGTCCCCCAAGGATCAACCTCACAGGAAGAAGTCAAGGCCAATCAAATCGGGGGACCATGGTGGCCACAATCCTGTGGAAATGATCCTTATTACATGGGAGCATTACTGTAGCATACTCCTGTGACAACATTCAAACGTAATACTTGACCTTCACTAGTTCAGCTGCTATGCACAAGGAATCCTTACTCCATCCTTACTCCAGCTACGAGGGTGAGTCAATTATTATCCGCAATGTAGGTGTATTTCTGTTGATGTTGGTAGCACTGTTAATTTGCGTTATTGATGAATTCTTTGCTTATTTGTGATTATATCTAGGCAAGTTTCAAACTGCTGTTTTTATTCCATCATCACTGACAATTGCTAATTATGGCCGCTCCACTTGTCATTTCCACCAAAGTTCAGTGAACCGTTGTCCGAGGTCGGAAGGTGTATCAGGGGAAATTCCTCAAAAATTTCAGTGCTATACAGGAATAGTGTTTTACTATAACTGAATGTTTATGAAAGAAATTCAATGAAATTTGTCCACTCTCCTACCACGAAAAACGGTTGATCCCACTAATCATTATACTCTTATTAGGTGCAAATGAATGGTGTAGCTGCTATAATTAACAGCATGCCAATGATGATGGAATTGAAATAGCTGTTTGAAACTAGCCTAGATATAAGCACAAATGAACAAAGAATACATCATCAATGCCAATCAACAGTCCAACCAACATGAAGAAAAACACAACTATATTGCGGATAATAATTGACCTACCATCGCACATTCATACCAACATTGGAAACAGTATTTTACCCGTTTCACACGAATATATGCATTTTCCAAAATAAATAAATTTAGTACAAGCTCATGAGCAATGGGTTCTGTTTTTTCAAATTCAACAATTTAATAAGACAAATATTATTCTTCATAAGTAAATTATTTGATGTAATTTGGAATGGCGACTGACCGTTTGCTGGGCGATCGACAGAGGCCGGCCGGACAGACCTCCCCCATAGCACACTTGCCCTCACAGATGTCCTTGGAGAGGAGGAGGCCCTGATAGGAGCTCAGCAGCACCTGGCATTGCTCCTCATCATTGGCCAGCAAAGCCAGCGACGGAAACCTCTCCTTCAGTCTTCTACGCTCCTACAACACACAATCCAACCATCACAATACCAGACAGTTAGTTTATATTCCAATAGATCAAAGTACATCAATAACATTCAATACGCTCCTGAAACACAAATCCAACCATCAGTTTGCTTATATTTCAATAGACCAAAATAATATAATTGACTGATTCCTGAGATCATTCAATAACATGAGATTGAATAACATAAAATTTCAATAACATGAGGTTGAGTGGTAGAGAGGATTTAAAAGTCCTAACTCCGCCTAATGAAGAATTTTTTCATTTCATTTCATCTTTCCACATAGCAGTCTTTTAAAATTTCAAGAGTAATATAAAGCGCGTCCCACAAAAGATGTAGCAGCCAAAGATTCAACATTGGATTTACAACAAAAAGGGTGGCTGGTTGGAGTAAGTGATAACGCGCCGGTCTGATAATTAAGAGAACCTGAGTTCGAATCTCGACCAGGGCAAACGTTTATAATCACAGCACAATCACAAAGATACGGCCACCCCGTATTTCGGAGGAGACGATAAGCCGTCGGTCCCGATTACCTAAAAAGTAGTAGTCATCTCTCATCATCATCATCATCATCCCTCTCACTCATTACCCACGCACAAGCCTAGGAGCTTATGTGGGTATCACCCTCCGTGTTATTATTATTGAAAATAAACTTATACAAAAAATGTCCAGTCAAATTTTCTTATACCGACCTCAGTTTTCGAGATAGATTTCAATCAAAAATTCTTTATTGGTTCATCAACGACAATAAATATACAAAAAAAAACAAAACTTTCAGCAAAAATATAAGAAACCAATCACCTGCAAGGAAAATCCTGTGCGCAGGTGTGAGTTACTAATACAAGTTCAATAAAGTCATTTTACAAAAGATGAAATAAGAAATAATATAATATAATATTAATAAAAGAAGATGATGGATAAGTGGAATAAGGGCGAAAGAGAGAAAGAAGGAGAAGAGAAAGAATGAAAAGAGGAAGAAAGAGAGATGGCAAACATACGAGTACTATTGAAACAAAGATAAGAGTCACTCAAAAAGTATGTACTCGATTTTACTGGTAATAATCCTTTCAATAGTTCTTTTTCTAAGCAATGTAACAGAATTTCGATTAATATGCTCCGTAAGGTAATCTGAATTTTATTGATTAATTTATTAGCTAGGTAAAAGTATTGTCTCCGGCAAACATTAAGATCCATTCTTATATTTTCAAACATATTTCTGGAAGGTCGTAGATTGAGGTTTGATTCACATGGAATAGAAACATATCTTTATTAGGAAATTATGAGGTTTTTAATATATAATTGACGGACAGTTAACACTTTAAACTCGTTGAATAAATATTTAGTTGGATAAAGACGATCTTTTTGAAAAATGTAAATAACTGGAAAACTATCAGTCAAAATCTATTACTAAGAATATGGTTGGAAAGAAAAAGAAATTTTCAAAAAAGATCCTTATATTTTTTCCTTTGTTCAAGTTTTGAACTTTTTATGAGCAATTAATAACTCAAATGCAACTTGACCTATTTAACTTGTATTTCCACTGCTTTCAATAGAGAAGATACAAAATATCAGCGCCATCTTGAACGAGTTCCAGCCCGGTGAGCTCACTGGCATACTTCTATTCTATTTTTGTGTGCTGAATGGCAAAATTGCTCTACCATTTGTATTTGATTGGAAAAATAAGTAATTTATTATGGATGGATAATTCATGGATGGAAACATTTGAGAAAGCAAATAGTGGTATAGCAAAGATAAAAAATTGGTGTGACCACAAAAAATTATATATAAATAAAGATAAAACTGTGGTTCTACCCTTTTACCTCACAATGGCTGGTAAGCCCTCTGAGGAGTACCAACTTAAAATTATTATTCATAAACCTGACTGTAACCAGTCTTATTGCCAGTGTGTTCCTCTCTTTGTTCATGATTCTGTAAAATACCTGGGCATCATGATAGATTCTCGACTAAGGTGGGAGCCACATATTTCTTATGTTTGTAATAGATTAAGGAAAACATTTTATAAGTTTGTTCAATTGAGAAATATTCTTCCATTGTACCAGTTGAAGATGATATTCCTTGCCCTAATCTCTTCTGTAATTGAATACGGCATTGTTGGATGGGGAGGTTGTGGATCTTCCATCTTACAACCCCTTATTTTGCAATATAAGAAAATATGTCTGAATAGACCAATTAGATATCCCACTAACCTAATCTATAAAGAATTCAAAGTTCTAAGCCCTGAGGATTTATATAAATTGAACTTATTAAAATATGTATTTGAACGACCATTAGATTTTCCAGTGACTCCTGAACATGGATATACAACTCGTGGTCAAGCCAGAGAGAAACTGTATGAGCCGAGATGTGTAACTGCATCTGCGGCTGGTCATGCAGCCTTTCAGGGTCCTCGTTTATTTAATGTTTTACCTTTAGATATTTCTAGAGAGTCCTCTTTATCGATTTTCTGTAGAAGGTTAAGACTGTATTTATCGGCTTCATAAATTGTTTCGTTTCGTTTTGTTTCATTGAAATATGTTTAACTTTATTCTGTAAACTAGGCTATATAAACTAAGCATTGTAATCAATTTGTTTCTTTTTGTGGAAGATGTGTATTTTTGTTTAGATTGCTTAATGGCATAAGATAATACTATTTATATAAGTAGCTCTATATAGTACTTGAAGCAGCTGAATCGTTTTTCTTATATATTTTCTGTAATTCATAAGACGAACCACTCCTCGACGCAGGCCTAGCCTAATGAGGAGTGCACTTGATATTTTTTATGTTTTATGCTTTGTAAAATTGTACAATGAAGTGAATAAAAGTTATTATTATTATTATTATTATGTAAATTGACAGAACTCATTTCCACACTCAAACTGTTTCTTTGTGAGAAATATTTTAATAATTGTAGCTGCAGATTTTATTTTGTGATAAATAGATTAAGGTCCGGTTGCACAAAAGCCGGATAAATTTTAACCAAGATTAATCTCACGAGAACAATCTGGGAAGCCGTCTTTTCTAGAAGGCCTTCTCTGATTGGTTCTTGTAAAATTAATCACGGTTAAAATTTAACCGGCTTTTGTGCAACCGGGCCTTAGTGTGATAAAGTGATAATTACTATTTTATTTATAATAAAGATTTATTTATTTCGTAAGAATATGTGGTCTTACCTCCATGAGCCGACTGACTTCGAATTCCTGTAGTTGGCGTTGGAATCCGAAGTTGGGGTTGGCAACACTTCGTCCCACGCGTACCACTTTCAGCGCCTCCTTCCAGTTGAGTGACGTCACGCTCATTATGTACGCCACCGCCACTGTTACGCTACGCGACATTCCCGCCAAACTGCAAATTCACATCAAAATCATTCCTTAAATACAACACTTTTTGAACACAAACTACATGAAAATCATTTCTTCAAGATTCTTTATTCGCCAGAACATTTTACAAAATGTTTAAGCTCGTTTTATAAAGGTGCGAACAGACTCAAGCGCCACGAACACGCGCATTTCACTCTCATCAGCTGACGATATGCTTATTATAACTGTATTTGTTCAGAAACAGTAAGATACAGATATAATCAGCTGATGAAAAGCAAAATGTGCGTGTTCGTGGCAATCAAGTCTGTTCGCAACTTAACACAGCAAAAAAGCAGTGAAAGTGTTAGATAACTTGCAAAATCTGGTGTGGCGCACTCACACAACTTTCCTTGCCGTTATGAAAATTTATCACCTGACGCTAGTGTTCACGCGCATCTCAAGTCTATTATTCAAAGATTTGAGCCAGCTGGTGACAAGACAATAACGCTGGAGACACACGAAGTCTGCTATCTCTTCATATTGATCGATTTAATAGAATCAACAGTTGCCAACAGTTTGCAATTTAATAATCACATTTTCTCGGATTTCAAGCTTATTTTCAATTCTAGGTGGAAATGTTACTGGACATTAATTGCAGAGATTTTCATGTTCAATCTTTTCGACTAGATATTTTTCGTTTAAATTGTATCTGAAGCCTGATAATTGGAAATCTAAAATCAAACTTTGCATAAATGGTGCAGTGCTCCTGAAATTTTTACAGATATAGGGACTTGTGACAGTTGATAGAGCTTATCAATAACTATTCTAGGTATAAATTTGATCAAAATCGTTGGAGCCGTTTTCGAGAAAATCGCGAAAACCCCTACTTTTGACAACATTTCCGCCATTTTAGCCGCCATCTTTAATTGCATTTGATCAAAAATGTTCGTGTCGGATCCTTATAGTGTAAGGACCTTAAGTTCCAAATTTCAAGTCATTCCGTTAATTGGGAGATGATATATCGTGTACACAGACGCACATACACTCATACACACACACACACACACACACACCACACACACACACACACACACACACACACACACACACACATACAGACCAATACCCAAAAACCACTTTTTTGGACTCAGGGGACCTTGAAACGTATAGAAATTTAGAAATTGGGGTACCTTTATTTTTTTCGGAAAGCAATACTTTCCTTACCTATGGTAATAGGGCAAGGAAAGTAAAAAACAGATAGTCATACAGGGTCATATAGTCTTCGGTCATAAGCTTTCCCTGTATGACTACCTGTTTTTCAAGTTGTCTAACACTCGCACTGCTTTTTTTGCCATGTGGAAGCTTTTAAAGCATGGCAAGAATTTTCATACGGCAAAAATACAACAATTTTGAGCACAAAACACATCGAAGTTACTTTTTGAATACAACACTTGATACAACTCTTTGAGCATAAAACAATAGCTGATACCACATAATCACAAAGTAGAAAGAATATTCAAGGCTGGGCACCACACTTTGGGGAAATTCTCAATGGTGACATTTTTCGGGTTTATCTCAATAGGTCATTGAGATAGGGTTTATCTCAATGGGGGTATGGAATGATCAAGGAAAACCCCTCCTTCAACACCGGTGGAATGGAAAATAATAACTCTCAACCTATGTCAGTGGTTACAATAGGTCAGCTTCTGCCCCTATTGAAATAATAAACTCATTGAATTCATGAGATCATGAATCTCATTCTGATTTCACAGAATATCAATTCTAGAAATATTTATTCCAGTTTTAGAAAATAACTCAAATCGTACAATCTTCATAATTGTAATGCAAACAGACCCCGTTTGATCAATTCATTCCACCATCACAAGCCTCCCCTCCATTAGTAGACTGTGGAAAATGAAATTAGGACCAGCTAAAGTTCAACCAAACCAGTAAGAGAGATGACAACTTGCAGGATGTTCGTATGAAAATGTTTCTTCTGTAACAAAATCTAGTAGATTTGGAACTTCAGGTTATTATTTATAGTTATTGAAACAAACTCAATCGAAACTTCTAGTAGACCTTTTTCATTCGAATTGCAACAGCAGGCTTTGATTTGCTCATTTCATATCACAGAAGAGGAAGAGTTCTTGCCTTGAAACTCTCAATAATTGTTACCGAGTTAATCGATTGGAACTTTCCAGTTTGTTCCCGTTCAGCCCAAACTTCAAGTTACTGGCGCGTGAATACAAGTTCAAGAATGCAAGGCAGCAAAATTTCAGAAGTCAGTTACTTGATAGAGGTTTTTTAGAGTACCAAAATGATTTGAGAATTCATAATAGATTTTTTCTATCAAATAGACGATCACAAGTGATACTAAGATATCAGTGAATTTATCTTTTCAATAGTCAATCTGCAACCACTAGCCAGCTCAATAGGAAATATACAAAAAAACATATTGAACAAGAATAGGGATTAGGCGAAATGGAATCCTCATCTGCAACCAATCCGCTATGAGAATATTAGATTTTGGTCATTTATTCAGCTCACTTTCCTCCGGTCAACTTCCTGCACATTTTTAAAGGGCTACTCATTCCTAATGGGCTCGATACTGGAGTTTTCAGTTGAGGGATTGATTGATTGATTGATTGATTGATTGATTGAGTACTTTATTTATGTAGATTACAATATATACTGTCTTATACACTTATATGCAATAGCTTACAATACAGCATTGAGTAAGAATGAAGAAGAAATATGTGGTAAGAAATTGAATTTTCTCAAACTAACTGTTCCCTTTGGCCTCCTTTACCACTTTTACCCCCTCGACCACCCCTTCCTCCTTGTCAAGAATAAAATCAACTATTGCATTATTACAATAATTGTAATATTAATGACTATAATATTGTACTATTAATGACTCAGTTAGTGAAGTTATCAATGACTCTCCTACTGGCTACAGCCTACCTCAAGGTACAGTCTTATCACCAATCCTATTTTTGCTGTATGTAAATGAATTGTTGAAATTGGATCTGAGCGGGGGCGAGGTGTTTTCTTTTGCAGATGATACTGTTCTCTTGTTTTGCGGTGAAACATGGCACCAAGTGTATGGAGCCGCCTCAAGAGGCATCTCCTTACTAAAGAAATGGCTGGATATGAACTCACTAAGTTTGAATATTAAAAAAACAAAATATATTGCATTTTCAAGAAATATAACTGGCCAGGAAGATACGGCATGTAAACTGAAATTGCATATTAATTGTAATGAATTTGATGTTAATACTGGTTGTTGTGATTGCCCCGAAATTGAAAGAACGAGTCACTTGTAATATTTCTAAGTTCTATCAATTATTAATAGAGCTCTTAGGCTAGGCGCACATCAGTTAGTCAAGACAAGACATGATCAAACACGTTTAGTCACAATACTTCACATAGTTGCTTATGAAGACATGTCTGATTCCGATGACTAATCAGTATGAGTTGCATCATAAGCAACTATGTGAAGTATTGTTACTAAACGTGTCTGATCATGTCTTGTCTTGTCCTGACTAACTGGTGTGCGCCTAGACAGACAAATCAAGAGACATTATTATTTTTACTTCGAGAACTTCCATCCTCGATAACCATAATATGATATTATAACATATAAATATCATAATATCATATCCACAAAGCATTAATCGAAGCTCCCCCTCTTTCTCAGGCTAGTTTCACACACATGGTTCCGTTCGATTCGGTTGGTTTTCTGTCCGTTTCCGATAAGTGTAAAACGGTAATTCGGTTTGAAATAGGTACCGAATAGAAACCGTATAGCACCGAACACCCCCTAGGTTTTATCAGATTTGATGTCGTTGTCAGGGAACAGCAAACAAATTATGTCTTCCACAGATACAGTTTCAAGTTCAGTTTCTATTTCAACCTGATAGCGAGAAGATCTCTTTCAAAGTCTTCCATGTTAAAATCATTATAATATGGTCAATTCATTTTCATCATTTCAGTTGATCTAATATAACAGTTTTTTTGCCTGATGTTGATATGGTGATATGGATAGACTAATAATTTCTTATGCAGTGGAATCTGTTTTGAGATTTCTACAGAATATGTGAAAATCTGAAAATTTAGTAAAAACCATGTGAGTTGTATGTATGAAAGTCTAATTCGTTTTCGGCAACGAACCGAACCAAATAGAACCGTATAACTGTGAAACAAGCCTTAATCGTTACAAATTTAAAGGATGTTATATCATGATGATCAAGGATGATAAAAATTGATCGAATTCATATATACTTCATGGTTAGAACCAACTTAATCACCATCAAACTATAAACGTTTCAAGTGTAGAGAAGCTAAATAGGAGAGCATTCTGATACATATTTAAGTAAGGGTGAAGATGAACTCTGGGTGACAACCAGTAGTGACTTGTTAAAGCTGAACTTCTCAGCCAGAGCAGTGAATATTTTATGCACTCCGTAGTTTCAGATTCTGTTGCATTCAAGACGAAACGATCAAAGTTGAACAGGCAACAGGCAAATGGTGGGTGAAAGTGTCGTAAGAGAGATTAGAACGAGTCATCTGAGAATCCAAGCCAATTAATTGACATAGAAACATCCTAGAGGAGATCATTATCACCTTATAAATAACTGATATGTCATTACCTCTACTTCCAATCAGATTCTATCAACAATCCAGAAAATCGCATCCAACTACTAACCAACTAATAAAGTTTGCGATATGAGATAAACTCTGACACCTGCGATGAGATTGTAGAGGATCGTATTGTTGGATGTTTATTTCAAAACTGTTCTAGTCAATGCACGTTTCTGAGCCTACATAATTCATGCTTTACAGATGAAAGTATCTTATTTTTGTCATCCGAAATAATATGAAGAATTATCAATTTACTCTTGGATTGAGTCAAGATAGATTGAGTCTAATATATTCAAGTTTTATTAAAAAATCGTTCTATGATAAATAATACAATAGCATGAGTTTGATTTAGATTTGAAGATCATGTTACTAATTAACAAATATCAAACATAGATCAAATTCGAGAAGTATCTGAGAAAATATATGCATTATCCGTTCATGAAAATAGAAGAGATTTCAATGCTATTCATATTTGAAACCTTCATAAAAGACACATTAGTAGATCAGCTATAATTATAGCTTCTTTAAAATTCTAATTCAATTTGAAATGGTAGATTATATAGAAATATATTCATCCTTTTTTTTAGATACAACGGCTAGGTAGCAGAAAGCACCACATATGCTATCAGCATTTCATTTTAAATAAGAACAGAAAATCCTTCCGTTATTCCGAAGATTATGTTCATTCATGATGCTATTAACAATTCAATAACATCAAAGGAATTCGGAGATTTCCTATTAATCGAGGATTTAATTCTATTCCTGCTTAGTTATAACATACACAAATAATCAAGGTATTAAACGGTATCTTTACTCTATGGTTATAGCCACATCCGAAACGTCAGTACAAATCGGACAATTTATTTTATTTATGGATAAAGCAAGCAATACAATAGTCGGAGAAGAAAAAAAGGCTATTCCCCAAAACTTCTTCTAATTCCTAATTTTTTCACAAATTGTCCAAATATTATATAGGTTATGTCCATTTCAATTTCTACGCCTAATCAATCTTGAACTGAAAATTAGAATAATTTTAGAAAACCATTGTTTTCTCTTCATCAAAACAATTCCCATTCTCGACTCGTAACAAATTGAACAATTAATCACATTAAATTCGACACAAAAATTGAAAAATCTGTACACTTCCGGGCAGAAAACAGATTTGACACCTTTTCGTTTCGAATGTCCTTAATGATGTACACGCCGCAGGCTGAAGAGAATAATGATGTGCCACCGCCGACCATACAAAGTGACAGTTAGAAAAAGAACAGCTGGAGATTATTTGAGGCTGGAACTGGTAAATGAGAACGATAAAGAGGGAATGGTGGGAAGCGGGTTAGAGAGGAGCGATTGATAATATTCGGAAGATATTGTCACTTGTCAAGTGTCGACGACGATGCTGTGTGTCGGTTATTAATAGAGCAACGGGGGTCATCGCCGTCAACATTGCAAGTGCAAACGAGGGGGTGGCTGGTAGGGGGGTCTTAGTCCGGGGGCCCTGGCCTTGAGGGGCGATCGATTCAGTCACGTGCCATCTCAATGAAAACCGCCCTTTCATGCGTTCTGTGTGTGTGCCAAACAACTGCACGACTGATCCCACTACTTCATCATTGCTAATAACTCAACCCCCTCTGAAGCTCGCTGAAATTAAATATGAAACGCCGCCGGGGGTCACAAATCACAATCATCGATTCCGACTGCGCTCAGTTCCGGCTACCAATATATATCGCCACTACAATATTTGTTTGCAACCAATACACGTGAATCTTCCGCTTCCGCTACATTCATACAACTTCAAACACTTTTTTGTGGAGAAAACGTTACCAGTATCACGGAGTAAAGAAAACTTATCATTGTTATGTATTCTGTGCCAGTATGTTGTTGATACTATAATACATCCTACCTCTGTTGAGCTGCACTCACTCAACTTGGCAAAACCCTTGGGTCAATACATAAACTTTTTCCACGTTGAAATTTTTTAGCAGAGCGTAATTCCCGAGTTTTGATGATACAGCAGAAATAAAATACGAGTATAATATATACGAGTTTATATATATTTTTTGGACTCAAAATTGGACAAAAATCATGAAGTAGTGTAAACATAACCTATTTTGGGACAATTTCTTTGTAAATTTGGAAAAGGTACAGTTTTGGGCTTCAAGCCTGTTGTTCCTTTCCCAATCATTCATAGTTGTAAATGATATTAATAAAAACAATATAAAAACTTGTAGTACCCTTTATAATTAAAAACTTTAAAATATTTCAACGACTAGTTTCGACCATCACTTAGGTCATTTTCAAGTTGAAATGTGGGAAATAATTTATCATTTTTTGAGAATGATATTGTATGTATCAATGTATAAATAAATAATACTATATTGGCTTAATGATACCTAGACAATAAAACTATTTGAAATAAAGCAGTTCTAGTGACACAATCAAATAGGACTTTTAATCATTAGTTAGGTAAGCAGACGAAAGAACAACTTATAAAATAGATACATTATTATAGATGGAGTAATAAAGATAATTCTCATAACATAATTAGGTAAGGTAAGCAGACGAAAGAACAACTTATAAAATAGATACATTATTATAGATGGAGTAATAAAGATAATTCTCATAACATAATTAGGTAAGGTAAGCAGACGAAAGAACAACTTATAAAATAGATACATTATTATAGATGGAGTAATAAAGATAATTCTCATAATTGTGAGAATTATGAGATTTAAAAAGCCTCAAGATTTAAGGCTATCTCGAAACTTTCTTGGGAACATCAAGTTAGGCAGCGTTCGATCAAAGTGGATTCGAACACGGTATATAGAAGAAGATTTTAGATTTTCATCTAAATACCGTGGATCGGAGTACATATAATAAAAGATCGGAATATCTCTCTTTGGTTGGGTGATTAATGAAATGTACAATGTGCATACTTCTACGATAAGACTGATATAAGCTCCAGATTTCAGTAGTTATTATGCTACAAGCAACTGTAATTATAGTTGCTGTAAAAACCATACCACTCAACAATCACAAGCTCTTTCTCAAATGGGCTTACAAACTCTCCCAAACCTTCTCTCCACTTTTACC
Organism: Nilaparvata lugens; assembly: GCF_014356525.2. Taxonomy (NCBI): domain Eukaryota; kingdom Metazoa; phylum Arthropoda; class Insecta; order Hemiptera; family Delphacidae; genus Nilaparvata; species Nilaparvata lugens. The sequence continues at coordinate 60,970,791 of NC_052508.1, read as the reverse complement.
CTTGCTCAGCCAGTGACCTATTCTCCCACACTTGACACCTCCCCTCATCACTCTCTCACACACACTCTCACGCTCTCTCACTTTTCCCCAATCACTTTCATACTCTCTTCGGGAGAGTCTCAGTACATCAAGATCTCAGTTCATCGATTGCCTATTTTGATCATTTCTTGAGATACTGGAACAAATGTGAAGTTAAGCCACTCAATAAGTCAAGTTTGACTGCATCAGGTTTTCGTTGCAGGATGATACATAGTCAGCATATACAAAAACTTACACATATCCTTAATTCAATGATTTTCCAGTCCCTAAAATCACGAAAAAACATCCTAGAACATTCAAAAACTGTTGAAAAGAATCGTAGCTCAAGGGCAATGTACTAGCTTGTGAACGAGTTAGAGATTATTGAGAAGTTGGTTAAAGTTTTGATCATATGCTGATAGTGAATGTTTTTATGATTTTTCTGGCTTCAAATTTATCAAGTTTTTTAATATTTTTCAATTTATTAATGTATTTTCAAGTGTAATAATAATTTGTTTCATCTTTCTGATCATCCGAGATACAACATTTTTAGTATAATGTATATTTGGACTGTAAATTTTTGTGATCTTTATAAAAGTGTTTTCATAACCTCATTTGGACTATTTTTATCAAAATTAGGGAGAGGAACAGTTTTGGGTTTATCCTGTTGATTCTCTCCCAATCATTAATTTGATGTTGTGATTAAGGAATGTAATAAATGAAATGAAATAAATGAAAAAGCACAGAAGAAGAAACCCTATCTTCTTTCCGTTGTGTGGTTAAAAGTTGAAGAATAGGTTAGGGGTTGAGTTTATGCTTTTGAACGTCAGAATGCTGGTATTATTCAGAGCTTTAAATAATTAAATACTGTATTTCATACTGTATTCACTGGAAGTTTTGAAATCAACAGGAAGTTGACAAACTCAAGACTTGATACACTACGGTTGTCAATCCGGGCTAATTCTCGATCAACTGAGATCTTGATTAAGTGAATGTCACCCCCCTATTCAACCCTTACTCATTAGGACGCACATATTATTACTGATTGATGTTTGACAACAAGAAACAACTTTTAAATAATATAAAATAAATAATTCATGCCTATAAATGAAAAAAGAACCTACGAAATCTTCATTTAATTGGGTACATTCAGTCTAAAGCTGCGTACACATATACGCGCTTCCAACCCGCACCGAGCACGCTCCGCCCTCGTACCGCCCTCGTTCCTCCATCGTACCGCAGTCGCTCCGCCCCCGCTCTGCAGTCGCACCCATCATGAACGTTACGGAAGATGTTAGATCTTCTCGCGTTCCCCGGCCGAACCACTCTTGCTCCCCGGTCGATCATCAATCGCTCTGCTGGAGTGACGTTCGGTTGCGGAGCAGAGCGAAAGTCTGTACGCACCTTAGGAATTTAGGGTCCTAATCAGCCATCCATATCAATAGATAAATCGAAAAAAGAACCTCCAAAATCTTCATTTAGTTGGGCATATTCTAGGAATATGCTGAATCTAGGAATTTAGGGCCATAATCAGTCCTTAAGGACAACCAAGTGGGCCTTAACAAAATCGCAGTCGCTCAAACAATGCCAGTAGGTCGTGCTTGTCAAAGTCAAAGTGTCGTTTTTGGAAGGAGCTAGACATGCATGGAATGTAATCCTGAAGAGATAGTATTATTATAAGTGTATGGCTTTCAATGGTGGGGTGATCGAAGGGTAGTTCAACCTCGCCGTATATAGTCCAAAGTTCCCTAATGGGAAACATTTGGAAAAGAGGTTTAACTCAACTCGAACGACCATAATTTTTCGCCAAACTGCACAGAAAGCAGCTGTTTTCCAGTCCCTACGTGGATCTGAAAGACATTGTTTGCAGACGACTCTCGTCTGACGTCAGAACAGGTTTCTTTCCGGCCTAGGCCGGAAAGATTACCCTTTCCAGCCGCTAACATGGAACTAAGAAAGGTGATCAAAAAACAGCTGATCAAAAAACTTTTCATTATTTGTGTTCATCATTCAATAATTAAAACATTTATAATGATAATATCATCTTATTGTCATTTGAAAGAATAAAAAAGTATAAACTCAACCTCCCACATAATTGAACATAATCTCTTAGGTTATTTAGACAAATCAGAATGAAAAATAAAAATACTTGGACAATTTCCTGATATTCAGATTACCTCAGATTTGCTAGAGCTATCACCTTCCACTTCTGCTTTCGGAAGTGCTTAGTAAACAATTATTATAATTTTATATATATATATATTGTTTATTTTTGTGTGTGGCGAAAAATAGCGTTCGCACCACGGGCAAAAATGTTTTTCCGGCTCTCATTCTTTTCTGGTCCTCGGCCTACGGCCTCGGACTTGAAAACCGATTTCGAGCCGGAAAAGTCTCATTTTCTTCTCTAGGTGCGAAATATACTATTTACTTTCCTTGCCCTATTACCATAGGTAAGGAAAGTATTGCTTTCCGAAAAAATTAAGTTACCCCAATTTCTAAATTTCAATACGTTTCAAGGTCCCCGGAGTCCAAAAAAGTGGTTTTTGGGTATTCGTCTGTGTGTGTGTGTGTGTGTGTGTGTGTGTGTGTGTGTGTGGTGTGTGTGTGTGTGTGTGTGTGGTGTGTGTGTGGTGTGTGTGTGTGTGTGTGTGTGTGTGTGTGGTGTGTGTGTTGTGTGTGTGTGTGTGTGTGTGTGTGTTGTGTGTGTGTGTGTGTGTGTGTGTGTGTGGTGTGTGTGTGTGTGTGTGTGGTGTGTGTGTGTGTGTGTGTGTGTGTGGTGTGTGTGGTGTGTGTGTGTGTGTGTGTGTGTGTTGTGTGTGTGTGTGGTGTGGTGTGTGTGTGTGTGTGTGTGTGGTGTGTGTGTGTGTGTTGTGTGTGTGTGTGTGTGTGGTGTGTGTGTGTGTGGTGTGTGTGTGTGTGTGTGTGTGTGTGTGTGGTGTGTGTGTGTGTGTGTGTGTGTGTGTGTTGTGTGTGTGTGTGTGTGGTGTGTGTGGTGTGTGTGTGTGTGTTGTGTGGTGTGTGTGTGTGTGTGTGTGTGGTGTGTGTGTGTGTGTATGAGTGTATGTGTGTGTGTATATGAGTGTAAGTGCGTCTGTGTACACGATATCTCATGTCCCAATTAACGGAATGACTTAAAATTTGGAGCTTAAGGTCCTTACAATATAAGGATCCGACACGAACAATTTCGATCTGATGCAATTCAAGATGGCGGATAAAATGGTGAAAATGTTGTCAAAAACAGGGTTTTACGTGATTTTATCGAAAACGGCTCCAACGATTTTGATCAAATTTATACCTAGAATAGTCATTGATAAGCTCTATCAACTGCTACAAGTCCCTATATCTGTAAAAATTCCAGGAGCTCCGCCCCATCTATGCAAAGTTTGATTTTAGATTCCCAATTATCAAGCTTCAGATACAATTTAAACAAAAAATTCCAAATGGAAAAGATTGAACATGAAAATCTCTACAATTAATGTTTAGTAACATTCTCACCTAAAATTTAAAATAAGCTCGAAATTCTAGAAAATGTGATTATCCAATTGCAAACTGTTGGCAACTGATGATTCTATTAAATGATTCACTTTGAAGAGATAGCAGACTTCGTGTGTCTCCAGCGTTATTGCCCTGTCACCAGCTGGCTCAAATCTTTAAATAGTGGACTTGAGATGCGCGGGAACACTAGCGTCAGGTGATCAATTTTCATAACGGCAAGGAAAGTTGTGTGAGTGCGCCACACCAGATTTTCAAGCTAGATTTCAAGTGACAAATCGATTATTTGTTTAGTATGGTTAGTAGTTAATCATAGTGTAGTTAACCTGGTACTCTAGTACTCTAATAGTAGTCTACTCTATCGAGATTGTCGATAGTGGTATCGACATGGATAGTGGATAGTGTTATGTTGTGACTACTGTCGATACTACGATAGTAGACTATGCAAGTCGACTAGCGCTAGCTCACTAACCTCTAGCCAACCAGCTATCGTGTAAACCCGGAATTAGTCTTAGTATGGCGTGAAAGTAAGCTCTTCTCAAATGTATACAGTTTTTCCGGCTCGGAGGAACAAGCTTGTTCTTGCAAGCGGTTGGCAGTTCAATAAGTGAATGGTCACTTTACGGTCAAAGGCCGACGACCCTTGGGAACTGATTCCATCGGCCACAACCACTCATCGCGTGTCCACACTACTAAATTCTTAGTGAAGAAAAGGATAAGAAAACGGAGAGGGTGAAGAATGGGGTCGAACGCAGATTACAGAGGGAAGAGGGGGGAGTATGCAACATTCAACTTCAACAGCCATGACTGTTGTTCTAGCTTCTGAATCAAACATCAGCTCTTTAAATTTCAGAGCAGAAATTAGTTCAGAGAGCTTATCCGCTATCTACTCTGCGAAGCTTCAATAGCATTTAAAAAATGTACTTTATAAATTGATTTTAATAAAATGCAGATAACTCGTATGCGTATATAGGCCTACATTAGTACAGTAAAAAATGTATTTTGCCCAGTGAATAATGCCCACATGAGCTTTCAGCTTGTGCGTGCGTAAACTAATTCTAGAAAATCTAAGATTTAGATTAATTTGAATTTATATCTATATTTAATATAGAATATTGGGGCACCGAGATTCGCTCGTTATTTATTTATTGACTTTTGATAAACCGAACACAATTCTTTTAAATGATTGGGGAAGTACTAACAGGCACAGCCCAAAACTGTTTCTTTCCCGAATTTTGTTTTATACACTATAAATAGTCCAGAAAGTAGGTTATGTTCCATACACTTGAATTCAGGTACAATTTTCTGTTCAAACATTTGAAAACAAAAAATGTATAATTTAGATTATATACAAACCAAACTGAATAACAAAAAAACACTCACTAATCACTTGAAATTGTCAAATAATGATCAACTTTGAAAATTATGATATACTCTAGTTTAGAAGGATTATCATGTCATGTCAAAAAATCAGATTCTGTTGATCAAATCGTTTAAATTGTCTAGCTAGATAAAATTTCTCGCTGATTGATTATGATTACACAGCTGGAAATAATTATGTCTCTCTCCCACACAGGCACACGCATCTTCTATTATCGAGAGACGACGAAATTATCATCTGTTTTCCAAGGATGAATTATCCTTTTAATATCGTTCAGCGAGTTTTCCAAAGAATGAGACCTAGTGCAATCAAATCTTTATATCATAAACCTACTATGTTCCAAATTTCGTGAAAATCGTTAGAGCCGTTCTCGAGATCCGTAAAACATAAATAACCAGATATATAAATACAGAAATTGGTCGCTTAATATAATAGGATATCAATTCAATGTTCGATCGACATAGTAAGGTATTTTGAAAAAGAATAAGCACTCATATAGAACGTGTGAATAATATTATTTTTATTAACTAAAAGAAAATAAAAAACGATGATATTTATAGAAATAACGAGCTAACAAATAAGTTTGCGAAGCCAACGAAATGTGCGTGGAGACGTGAGGTTCAGAGCAATCTTTAAAAAACTATCAAAAAATAAAAACAGAAACTATATTTAAGGGGAAAAAATTATCCATCACAAATTGATGGTTTGATACAAGAATTCATTCGAACCTGGTCTCATGTTTGGGATAACTCGCTCAAGGGACATCATGCAAGCACAAGCTCAGGGATTATTTGGACTTCACCGATCACGCTTAGCAAATAAATAGATAAACAAAAATTAATATACAGTAGATAGATAAATGCCTTCTTATTTACACTTAGCAATATAAAAAGTGATGTGGGCAAAATTGAGGCAATAAGAGCCCCCCTCTTCCACTTAACCCACGATTATTAGAAACAGTACAATATGAAAATTAGAATATACTTTACAATTCAAAATTGAATGATGAATAACAATTCAAATGAAACAACTGAATCAATACACTACAAATTTAATAAATAAAAAAAACCAAGGAAACTAAAAGCACGAAATCGTAATAGTAAAATCTAATTTACTCACACAAAAATCAGTAGTGAGCGATATTGAGATAAATCAAACAAACAAATGTGTATGTAAAGGTCCGATTCCATAGCGACGTCTCTAACCATACGTCTACAGCCGCGCTGTATATTACTGTATATTATTGCGGTCTATATGTTGACTATAGCCTACAATAGTTGGCTTTAGGAATTGGGCCTTTACAGATAGGAATAAAGAGAAGATGGAATATCCAGATTGTTATTGATATAATCGGTGACAGTGGGACTTTTGTTGTGTGGCACCTCTATTGTCTAATTCCAAATCGCCAATTACAGCGTCAAATCCCAGGGTGCAATACACTTGAGACCGATTACACTGATTGGATCAATGCTTTATACATGAGAGGGGATAATTCCCCTTAAATTTATGATGCAGTAATTTGATCTTATGGTGGGATATGTTGATGTATTTCTCCGTGTCGTTTCCTTTTTCTAATGCAGTAATTGAGAATGGAGCGATATAATATTATGATCTTGACTCTACTAAGTTCTTCTACTAATATAGACCAATTACACTGATTGGAATAATGCTTTAAATATGGGAGAGGATAATTTCGCTCAAATTTATGATGCAATAATTATAGTATGGAAGGGAATGTTGTGGTATTTCTCCGTGCCTTTTTCTTTTTCTAATGCAATAATTGAAAATGAAACAATATATTATGATCTTGACTCTACTAAGTTCTTCTACTAATAGAGACCGATTACACTGATTGGAATAATGCTATATACATGAGAGAGGATAATTTCCCTCAAATTTAGTATGCAATAATTTGATCGTATGGGAGGATATGTTGTGGTATTTCTTCGTGTCTTTTTCTTTTTCTAATGCAATAATTGAAAATGAAGCAATATATTATGATCTTGACTCTACTAAGTTCTTCTACTAATAGAGACCGATTACACTGATTGGATAAATGCTTTATACATGAGAGGGGATAATTTTCCTCGAATTTATGATGCAATAATTTGATCGTATGGGGGGATATGTTGTGGTATTTATCCGTGTCTTTTTCTTTTTCTAATGCAATAATTGAAATTAAGCAATATATTATGATCTTGATTCTACTAAGTTCTTCCACTAATAGAGACCGATGACACTGATTGGAATAATGCTTTATACATGAGAGAGGATAATTTCCCTCAAATTTAGTATGCAATAATTTGATCGTATGGGAGGATATGTTGTGGTATTTCTTCGTGTCTTTTTCTTTTTCTAATGCAATAATTGAAAATCGATCAATATATTATGATTTTTACCAAGTTCTTCTACTAATAGAAACCATGCATTAATTTCTATGATACATATCTATATCTTCACCAAGAGAGGAAAGGTGCAGATAAAATTATTTCCTGTATACAAAGAATGAAAGAATGAATGACTCTAGAGCAATAAAGATCTTAGAAGAGAACCCAAGGGGAAGGAAGCTACGAGGTCTTCCACGCAAGAGCTGGCTGTAGGATGTGGAACAAGATTTGAGGAAGGTGGATATCAGGGGATGGCGAAGGAAAGCTGCTAACAGAGAAGAATGGAGAGGCATTTTGAAGGAGGTCAATACCCTAAATGGGATGTAGCACCAAGGAGTAAGTATACAGAGAATTATCGAAAATTGAGTCATCTATTAGGGATAATGAACATGAAATATTTATTGTAGCGTTAATTCTTTGTGATAGAAGAATAAAGGAAAAACTGAAGGGAAAATTCTATAAAACACTCGTGCAGCCCGCGTTGACATACGGAGCGGAGACCTGGGCAGTTAAAAAACATATGAACACAGACTGGAGGTTACTGAAATGAAGATGCTGAGGAGGAATAAATAAATAAATAAATATTCATTGGTCATAAATATTTCCAGAATACATGGACTATGTCAGACAGTCAAAGACAACAAAAACTATTAGTAAAATATACTAATATACCAATTAATAGGATGTACAGTACCGTAACACTTAACTCCAGTCAATTTCAAAATATTAATTAACAGTGTACAAGCACATAGAAATCAATAAATCTTTCAAAACCCGCTTAAATTGGCTGAGTGGCAGCTGCTTAAAATGGTCGGGAGTGTGATTATACAATTTAACAATTGTGGCGTAACTAAAAGGGATAGAATCCGAAATAAAAAAATAAGAAACAGAATGAAGGTTACAGAAATATCAATGAAAATACAAGAAAAAATATTACATTGGTACGGACATGTGGAGAGAAGGTAGGACGATTATGTGGGAAAAGAGATCGACCACTTAGATGTCGAAGGCACTAGAAAGAGGGGAAGACCAAGGAAGAAATGGGAAAATTGTATCGTCCAAGATCTTGGTAGAGAAAGGACTAACACAAAACAAGCTCATGACCGAGACTCCTGGAAGCGATTGACCCGAAACGCCGACACTACCTCAGTGGGAAAAGGCAGAGAAGAAGAATTCAACTTTTTTCAAATCCTATAGTATTATTAAATAAATAAGAAAAGTATTATATTTTTGAAGAGAAGTGATGGAATTTACTGTGGTTGAATTTGAAACACCACTGACTGCTTCAAAATGAGCAACCTTAGCAACAGAGAAGTTTAGGGAATTTGCGATTCTGATTTTGTCCTCTACTTTATTACGTAGCTTCAACTCTTTTGAGAACTAAAGTTCTGGATTCAGAAGCTAGCTTTCACTGCTGTCTCTTTTCTATTAGTAGTTTAGTATGCAATGGGTTGCATGTCTTGGGGAAATAAAAATAACATAATCAGTTTTTGGCAATAAAACTCACTGCTACTTGGAAGAGTTCGCCCAAACTGAAGCAATGTGACATGCATTTCAAATAGAAAGGGCTGCAAAAATTTCCATACATCTATAATAAATAGATTAGCAAAGCATTCCATACTTTTTCTCAGAATAGAACATTGATTTGATGGATCGTTATTTTCCAATATGGGAGTGACAAAGTCGAACGGGTTTGAGGATCTTGAAAGATTCAAATATGTTTCATTTATCAGTGGAACAGTTAATTTGTTTTACTTCAAATGGAGCCGACTTTAGGGAAGAGATTACAGATAATCACTTAGATGTAGAGATTAATTACATTAGTGACGGATGCTCGTTAAAGTCACTACACCAAGTAAATTGTCATTTTTTGTAAACTTCAAAATCAGTTCCTGGTTGTAAACACCCCAATCTGGAATCTCTCATCATAATTCACATTTCATTGTATTTACCATGCACTAGTTCAGAGGATCCTTGGAAATCAACCTTGGGAAAAATTACGTGATATTTATCGTATTCGGTAGATTTATCAAATTAATCATTGCCTAGATTGAGTGTTAGATTAATTTATTGATTTATTTAATTTCCTTTGCCAAGTCTGGAGAGACCTATTACAAACATCACGTTACAGAAATACATTAAAAATCGATAAAGAGAGAACACAAATTAAAAATATAGATAAAATTACTTCATTCAGGGCTTTCAGACCCCAACTCCGCCTGTTAAAGATTTTTTCATTTTCATTCAGCTGTGTAAAGTGTTTCATAGTAAACACCTTGTTTTTGACGAATACGAATAGCTGAGAAGAAACATATTAATCAAGTTTATGCCAAATTAATGACACTCAGTGACGCTCCTTTGCAGGACGATAAGTCCTGTGAATATAAGGACCTAAGATGATTTCTTAGTGGTAATTTAAACACTGTGTTTCAAAGAAACACAAAGAAACTTTCCATCACATTGTCTAAACTACAAATATTGTTTAGTCCTGGAAAACAACATCAACAAAATTTGAATTTTTATTGTTAGCATTAAACAGAAGTAGTATCATATATTTTATATGAAAAGAATTGTTGATGTTACTCACCAGTGTATAAGGACGTTTCCTCCTCTTAGACGGGCGGCATGAATAAAGTCGTTGCACAGAGGAAAGTATTGCGTCAAGTTTTGATCGGGAGTATCTGACGCCATCACACACAAATAGTGTTTATCCTAAAACAGAAAATCAAAAAATGATAGAAACTCAAGAATCGATTAAATGTAATGCTTAAACTGAGCAGAATCGAAATGAATTAAAATAAACTATAGTAAGGTCCACGTTATAATCGCAGTGGAGAAAGAAAAACGTTGCCGATCCTCTGTATTGGCAATGCCTTCTATAGACGGTAGCTGATACAGGATTATTGAAATAATATCAACGGTTCATTCTCGTTTTAAATAATCAGTTATATTTTATTGAGCAATAAATTATATATCTCAATAATTTCATAATGAATTACATGATTAAGATGAAATATTTTGTTAATTGATTATTAATTCTACATTGCTAAAAGACGATCTAGCAACAGAACAAAGCGAGAAAGAGATAGCGCTATCCGCTTTGTTGAATGTTAGACAAGGATAGCAATACCATTGTTAATCAAACATTGCCATTATAACGTGGACCTTACTATAGTCATTGAATCAGTTTCGTAGAAAGCAGGCCTTGATTACTTTTAGCAATTGATATTAAATTTAGGTTATATTAGTACTCAGAAATTATTGCAATTATCTTGGAGATCTACCAAAATGTGACTCATTCAATACATTTTTGGTGGACCTCACTATAGTTGATTGAATCGAGCCTAGATATCAGGGACAGAAAAGGCAAGCTCAAATTGAAAATGGGGACGGGCGAAGCGAGCCTGCTGGTCTTCTTTCTGAATGATTCAGCCGGGGTTCCAGGAGGCGGAGCCTCCTGGCTAGACCGATAAGGCGAGCGAAGCGAGTCTGCCGGCTAGTTTCATATAAAACACAAGTAGTTTCGGCGATGCTATTTTCAAGTGTTTTATATAGAATATAAGGAAAGGGTACCTGTGAGTGGTGGAGCAGGAAGTTAAGGAAGAAGAAGGAGAAGAAGAAGAAGAGAGGAGTAGAAGAAGAAGATGAAGAAGAAGAAGAAGAAGAGAGAAGAAGAAGAAGAAGAAGAAGAAGAAGAAGAAGAAGAAGAAGAAGAAGAAGAAGAAGAAGAGAAGAAGAGAAGAAGAAGAAGAAGAAGAAGAAGAAGAAGAAGAAGAAGAAGAAGAAGAAGAAGAAGAAGAAGAAGAAGAAGAAGAAGAAGAAGATGATGATGAAGAAGAAGAAGAAGAAGAAGAAGAAGAAAAGAAGAAGAAGAAGAATAAGAATATTATTATTTTTCACATAATTTGATGATTTTAAATTCAAGGAGTTTCGTTCTGTAATATCTATCTCGATTCAGAGAGGAAAAACACAGAAAATACACATCTTAAAAATCTGGTGTGGCGCACTCACACAACTTTCCTTGCCGTTATGAAAATTGATCACCTGACGCTAGTGTTCCCGCGCATCTCGAGTCTACTTTTAAACAAAGATCTGAGTGACAGGACAATAACGCTGGAGACATACGAGGTCTGCTATCTCTTCATAGTGAATGATTTAATAGAATCAACAGTTGCCAATAGTTTGCAATTGAAATAATAACATTTTCTCGAATGTCGTGCTTATTTTCAATTTTAGGTGAAAATGTTACTGAAAATTAATTGTAGAGATTTATATGCTTAATCTTTTCCACTCAAAATTTTTTGTTTAAATTTTACCTGAAGCCTGATAATTGGGAATCTAAAATCGAACTTTGCATAGATGGGGCGGAGCTCCTGAAATTTTTACAGATATGAGACTTGTGGCAGTTGATAGAGCTTATCAATGACTATTCCAGGTATAAATATATCAAAATCGTTGGAGCCGTTTTTGAGAAAATTTCGAAAAACCCTGTTTATGACAACATTTTCGTCATTTTAGCCGCCATCTTGAATTGCATTGGATCAAAATTGTTCGTGTCGGATACTTATAGTGTAAGGACCTTAAGTTCCAAATTTCAAGTCATTCGGTTAATTGGGAGATGAGATATCGTGTACACACACACACACACACACACACACCACACACACACACACACACATACATACATACATACATACAGACCAATACCCAAAAACCACTTTTTTGGACTCAGGGGACCTTGAAACGTATAGAAATTTGGAAATTGGGGTACCTTAATTTTTTTCGGAAAGCAATACTTTCCTTACCTATGGTAATAGGGCAAGGAAAGTAAAAGTTACCTTAGATCTATTTTTTCCATGATACGATATACAATAGTTGTAGAACAATGTAGAACTCATAAAAATGAATGAATCATGTCAGGAACTTCAGATTTAAGAACCTTTGAATGAACCAGTCCATGAATGAAGCTTACTATGTTTCTAGGCTGTGTTCATTTCCAAATTTTCAAACCGAGCCAGCCCTATCACAACCAAAAGCTTCACAGACAATCCACGATTTTGTTGCAGGGCTTTAATAGATCTGCGGTTGTTCAGCTTAGGGTATTAAGCGGCTTGCTTTTGAAATCAAAACCATTTTCTTATTCAGAAGTACGAGGCATTATCTCTTAGCATTGATCCCTTTTGATGTGGTCTATTATCGTCAATCCACCTATCTACCGTCATCCATTACTAGCAAGTCCTTTCATATGATGGAGTGCTGGATTATACCTCATAGAATGACCATGAAACGGCACGTATGTTCAATAAAATTCGATCAATCAATCGATTGACTCTTCTGCAATAAAATTCTATCAATCAATCGATTGACTCTTCTGCAATTAAATTCTATCAATCAATCGATTGACTCTTCTGCAATAAAATTCCATCAATCAATCGATTGACTCTTCTGCACATAGGATTGCTACGTAAATCGTTAAGGACAAAGGACATTACGTAAATCGATAGGATGATGTGTAAATTAAGGAATTTATGTAAAAAACCGAAATATATCAATTTATAAAATTTGTTCATCGACATTTTAAGTAAATCGATAAGACTTATTTAAGAACTACTGTTAAATAACAGCTCGAAATCTTCAACCAATCACAAGCGACTAATCACTACCTCCGTAAACAAAGCCATAGTGCATTCTGGTGACGTCAGCACAGGTAGGGCTCCTACACCAATAAAAAATGTTGATTTAAGCTGATCTATATCAGCTAGTGTTTTTATTGGTGTAGGAGACTTACCTGTGCTGACGTTACCATCAACCACCTGTCATGCATTATGTCTTTGTCTACGGAGGTAGTGGACTTACATCTTCATAGTGAAAGCTCCTTCGATTTCATTAGTCCATAACAAAAATATTGCCCCATAGACTGCTGCATTCTAACGAACAAATACGGTACTACCTCAAACAAATCCCTCCTCCAACTCTCAAACAACACCAACTCTTCGACCAATCACAAGCGACTAACACCTTCATAGTGAACGGCCATTCACTCTCATTGGTCGTTCAAAAAAAAGGAGTCACACAGCTGCCATTTTGTAGGACGGAACCATTCCAACCAATATTTAATAGTAATCTTGTTTACAAGAAATATCGAAGCAAGCTTACTACAATGAAGATGCTTCATGGTGGACGTCCGTGAAGTTGGCCGACATGATAACAGCCCACCAAATTAAACTGATATGAATCGTTAATTTAGGTTTGTTTTGACAGATTTGATGTTTCTTTTGGCTTCTAGATATTAGATACATGTGTTGCAATTAGTGCAGGCAAACTCCACACAATTCAAATTTGTCAAAAATGTTATAAATCATTAGTCTACATTTAACGCTTGTTTAGAATTCTCAAGTACTAGTTTCGGGATCGTTAATTTAGGTTTGTTTTGAAAGATTTGACTCCACACTATTCAAATTTGTCTATAATGTTATAAATTATTAGTCTAGCATAAGTTTAGATTTAACGCTTGTTTAGAATTCTCAAGTACTAGTTTCGGGTGACACTACAGTGACTATTAATCCCTCCTCAGAGAATAGTTTAATTTGAGACTGTGCTTAGCAAGGTAATGGCTAGACTTCAGAACTTTTGTTGACAATTAAGTTCACAGCAAAGGAAAAGAGCAGTGAAAAAGAAATATGGGAATGAAAGTGTTAGTAATTTTCCTCAATTTAATGAGCCTCATTCAATGAGATAACGTTTTATGAAAGGAAAAAGGTTCTGAAATAATCCCAACCTAAACATAGTTGATTTAATAATTTTCTTCGCTAGTAAATTGCATAATTTAGAGTGGAAAATCTAAACAAAGGTAGTATCTCCTATTGTGCAACGTCACCACGGAGTATAGTCGATCCAAGACAAATTTGAATATCATTAACAGCTTGTAGGAAACATATTTTGGGAAGCGTTTGGTTTCGTGGTCGCGCTGATAAGCTATTGAGAAGATAAGTTGAGTTCCATACACTTGATACTCCCGTTGTAAGGGTGACCACTTGGAGGGCAGAACTCGTCTAAATACCATTTTTGAGTTTAAAGAATCACTTCCCGGTGTTTCGGAACCCATCCAAGGGCCAAGCCATACGAAGCGTTTTTTGAGTTGTTCTCAGACGAGTTGGCACGGCAAGAATCTCTGATTGACTGATTAGCAGCTGATTCCCGAACGCCAACCCAATCAGCCAATCGGAGAGTTTTCTGCCCTGCCAACTCGTCTGAAAACGCCTCGTGTGACTTGGCCCTTGAGCCAAAACTAGTAGGTCCACTCATCATCATCCGTCTCATTACCCACGCACAAGTCTAGAGCGCATGTGGGCATCATCCTCAGAAAGAATCTCTCTAGACAGTCGCAACTCGCTTCCAAACCAACACTCCTACAAGCATGGAAATCGATGGACTCCATGAAAATCGTAGCGTTTTCAAACAAAACGATTCAAGGAAAGTGACGAAGATCTCACATCCAAGTCAAGTGTGGTTCACAAGGGACGGGCAGCCATAAGACCGGTTTACGTCGAATCCATGGAATAGTTTGCCACCAAAAACGATGCACTGGCTAAGAGATGAGGTAGCTGGGATAAATTGTTGAGTAGTGTGGTACAATGCGACGGAGAATGTAGTGACTCGAGAACAAGCCGTAAACAAACGCACCACTGCCTCGTAAACGCCCCCTTTTTCGGTCGTATTCTTCCGCCGCGATAAAACTCCGGCGTTTAAGTATTCTCGGATATTGCCTACATTCTACACTGGCTGCAACGGTAAACATTGAAATGGGGCTTCCAGGGTGTGAATAGCGCCGGAACAAACTCTGTGGTTTTCTGGTTAAATAGTAGTTAGAATTGCGAGGTGGTTTTAAAAATGCTGCATTAGAATTTGAACTGAATATCTTTCAAGTATCTAAGAACGTGGTTGACAATAAACACCAGTGAGACTCTGAATAACAAAATAAATGTAGGAGAAAAGTTAATTTTTTACAGGTTCTGTCAGTAGTTACTATAGTTTCCCTAATTCACAGTTCTGAAATTCCTAGCTACAATCCTAGCTAGCTAAACTCTGCGAATAACTCTCGGAATAGAACGAAAATTCATGAAAATAATTAATTTCAGACTAAAATTTATAAGGAAACATTCCAAGGAGATGTCGGGAGCCGCCATCTTCCAAAAAAATACACAACAGCTCACTACATACTCTCTAGAATATTTAAAATATAAAACCAGACATGAGCTCTGGAGGTTACATAACATAAACTGAAGTAACAAGGAATTTATTAATAACCATTGATAGATCCAGGTGTAATAAAGTCGACGTTCATTGAAGCGTCCAAACGACACAGCTATTACGCTCCAGTAGATCAAGTTCAAATAATAAACAAGAATTGCATATTATTTGTACATAAATAGCCGATCAGTATAGAGCTTCTATTTTAAGGGGGATGGGGGGAATAAGTCGATGAACGTAAAGAAGACGCATCAACTGACAAAGAGGTGTTTTCACTTTCACATTATCGACTGCTACCATGCAAGTTAGCTCTCATTTGCATACGTAAATACTTGTTGAAACTATAGTGAGGTCCACGTTATAATGACAGTATTTGATCAACTTTGGTTTTGCTATCCTTGTCTATCATTCGACAAAGCCGGTGGTACTATCCTTTTCTAGGTCCACAATGATGCCAATTATGTTTTTGACAGTGTAGAAATATAATTAATTAATGCAGAGAATCGGCATCGCTATTATTCTATCTTTATCCACTGCCATTATAACGTGGACCTTACTATAGAAACCTTGATTTTCGATGTTTTCTTTTTTTTGTGCTTCAAAGAAAACTTTTATTATGAATTAATTTTTCAAAAAAACTAGCGAAGCTGGAAGTTTTGCTAGTTTTTTTCTATCTTTCAAAGAATAAACTAAAATACAGTAACCATAAGACTACGATAAAATATCGAACATTTTCAGATTTGTTTTTGAATAATCCCCAATTTGTACTGTCAAATGTAAAAATGTAATCTGTAATGTATTGAAACAAAAGAGACAAGAACAAGAGTAATGTGATTTGTATTCACACTATGATTCAAAACTGTGAGCATACACTTCTAGACCTCACTCAACTTGTTAATGAAAAACTTATCAAAAAAGAAGCAGCTTAACTAAGACACCGTTCAAGAAAACCATTATGGTGACCAGAGAGTATATATTTATTTATAACATATAATAAAATACTGGAACGAAATACTCTAAATCATAATACTTCAGTATCTCATAATAGGTTACTCTAAATCTAAGAGTTACATTCTATACTCTCTGATGGTGACACGAAAAGAATGAAGAATTCACATAAGCCTTCCAAAAACTCGGCGATCACCAATCAAAAGGTTTCTATCAAGTCTCCAATTTCTTATTTATCAGTTTTATGTCTTAGTTTTCTCAGTTTTTTGTCTCAGTTTTCAGTCTTATTTATCAGTTTGTATGTTCAGTTTTTCAGTTTGTATACTCTCTGATGTTGACACGAGAGAGAATCAAGAATTCACATGAGTCTTCCAAAAGCTCGGCTATTGTCAATCAAAAGGTTCTATCAAGTCTCCTATTTCCTTTGTTCTCAGTTTTCTTCAAGTTCTACAGTTTTTTGACCTATCATATGGGCTGGGGCCTTCAAATCATTCTTTATTGTCAAAAGAATTTTACAAATACATGGACATCGTTGCCTATACTTGATTTATCAGTATACATTATCAATCTGATAAATTCAAAATTGTAGTGGATACATTTTTTTAGACTTAAAATTGTGTGCAAATGAAGTTATCATTAAAGTTACGTAGGTAACATAACCTTTAGACTGTGTATTCCAAATTAAGGTTTGAAGCAGTTTTGGGCAAATGCCTTATTTTTTTTTACCTGGATTATATTTCCATATGGATAAATGAATAAATATTCTAATTGTAATTGAAGAAAAATAATAAGTTTGCAACAGAGCACGTTTTAATATATTAGTTGTAATTGAAGAAAAATAATACGTTTATTATTATTACAAGTTTTTTATGCCTCAATGAAGAGAGAAAAATTAAAGTAGCAGAAAGAATACAAGTTGCGGAAGATTTGTAAAATAGAGTTGTGATTGTTGACCTACCGAATGAAGTTTTCTGGCAGCGTCGTGAATGGCAACAATGTGCGTAATATTGTGTCTGTCCAGCTGGCTGGCATCTTTCGAGTCTCGGTAGTTTCCCACGTAGAGCCCGGGAAGCACCTGAACAACAAAAGAAAAACACTTTTCTAACTTCACACCAAAATAACAAGAAACTAAGCCCCGGTTGCACAAAACCCGATTGAATTTTAATCGTGATTAATTTCATGAGAGCGAAACAGAAGGCTCTTTCGAAATTGATCGTGATTAATCCAACGAGAACCAATCAGAGAAACCTACTTTTCGAAAAAAGCCTTCTCTGATTGGTTCTCGTGAAATGATCACGATCAAAATTTAACCGGCTTTTGTGCAACCGGCACCAACTAGGCTAATAAGAATCAACTATAACCAAGGCTAACTTCAACTCTTTGGTCACGACTCCAGGTCCATATTATGCGTTTTTTCAGTCATTTTCATAGGGCGTTTTTAGAGTCAGCAGGGCAGCAAGCTCTTTGATTAGCTGATTGCGTTGGCGCCTGAGAATATGCCTGGAAAAACACTCAATATGGTTTGGCCCTAAAGATGCGAACAGATCGAATAAGTCGCGGTGTAGATCGATGCCAGCAAACAACTGTACATTGAAAAACATTTCGGCCCGGTTGCACAAAATCCGGTTAAATTGTAATCGCTATTAATTTCACAAGAACCAGAGGATTTCTCAAAAAGAAGGCGTCAATGATTGGTTCTCGTGGAATTGATCACGTTTAAAATTTAACCGGCTTTTATGCAACGGGCACTTCGAGTCGTTGATATAGATATAACAGATGTAGATGAAGAACGCTAGCGAGCTGCATTCCACATATCGATCTGACCGTTCTTTTCGTACCCTAACGTCTTCTCTTTCAAATTTACAGAATACAGCTCTGGGATTCATGTAATCAATTGGCACATACTGATGATGAGTACCTCTCCATTATCCATCTACATTACTACATTCAAGTATACTATATTCATACATACTACATACTACATTCAAGTACAGCATCACAAGAATAATGATAGTGAAGCCTTTTATTTATTATGAAACGTTCTTGTTGGGCTTGACATAGGCGTAATTCGTTAACCGTATTTGAACTTCATGAAAAAAAACTAAAGCTCAGGACAAACTGGACTGCAGCAAACGTAAGAATACAAACTTTTCTTTTTCACAGAGCATTGTTGATAAACGTTCAGCATTGTAGAACGCGCAACGTTGCATAATATGAATGCAATCTGAACAAGAGCATTTGCTCATGGGGTTGCACGTGAATGATAAAATTATAATAATGTGTTGAGGTAGGAGTGGGGTGACGATACGCTTACATTCTGTAATAATAGTTATTTATTGTGAAATGCAAGTGGCAGGTTATGTAATCAGTGGGTTGCCATGGTAACCGTTTGTCGGGGCAAGCGATAAGTCGCTGCTTTAAATCATTCAGGTGGGAAGAGAGAGATAAGCTCACTTAATCCGAAATACAGCGGCTGTGGTGACCATATCCTCGCCACTCTAATCAGCAAATTCAACCTGAATGAAACCACAACCTACACTTGTTATCAAATTACTTGCGTGCTGGAGTGGCATTTTTCGCAGAAATGAGTTTCCAGTACATCTGATAAAAAATCAAATGATCATTTTTATGCTGACTGAGCATATTCCTAGAAATAGTGTGCCAAACATGTGCGTGATACGAGAGTGGAGTTCTGAGTAGGGTTATTTTATAAAAAGACAATAAGATTTATCAAATGAAATGGTTAGTAGGTAAATCCATAGAGGAAAGATAGCATATAACAAGATATCCCTCGTAATACGGCGCTTATGCTCAGGCAGAGAAAACTTCTATACTTCTTAAAACTTCTAAGATTGTCTGTCTATTCTAGGGCTAAGGATACTGAAAGATAGCTCATCAGCGCGATCACGGAGCCAGACGATTCCCTTAATACACATGTATACTAGCATTGAAAAAAAGTTAGCATGAGAAGATATACAATGGTATAGTTCGTTTATGCTCCAAATTTCACTATTAACTCTAACCGATAGTCCTACACTTTGTTCAAATTAACTTCTGACTTGGGATGGACAGGCACATCAGAGAAGGCATACAGCGGCAGGGATACAACGGCGGCTATGTTACCGTTGTTTACCGGCTAGCGTTCTCTAATTTCCAGTGAGTATTCAAGCGCTCATGTTAAACTTAGGAAGTTTCCTCTCTGCAATCACAGACTCGACTGACTCTATTCGACAAATTGACAACTACGCTTCCACCTATGACTCAATCCATCACTGCAATTGGCTGATCTCCCTCCATTTCTCTCCGCCGCAGATTAGGTGACATTGAACGTGGTTAAGTGGTAGAGTGGACATTATTGTTCAACCTTCGCCTCATCCACAAATAGAAAATCATTCAATTCTATTTTATATTGTTGTAGTTATCCATATTGAATGAAAATACTATATTGAATACGATAATTTCAATCTAATAGAATCTATGAGGACGGAAAATAAACATTTTGTTAATAGCTTTGATGTAAAAGCAGCTTTATACTGTACAATAGTAGGGCTATATTTTGTATTTCAAACCGTATATCGTAAGGAGGCGATATTCTGTTGCGGAATATACTGTGATCTCTAGTCAAAAAGCTTTCACTCATCCTCTTGTTCTATACTTTCCCTCTCACTTCCCTTTTATCTTCATCTCACTCCCACTCCATCACTGAGCAGCCGCCGGCGGCACAACTTGAGAACAAACACTGGCACAAAGAACAATCGCCAGAGCTAGATTGACTGGAGGGGTTGCTCTAATTTGTGCCTTGTCGTCTCGGTGCTACACGATAAAAGTTAACGGTCGCGATTTGACAATTCCGTTCTGTTGTCGCTTTTCATTGTTACACCTCAGCAAAGTGGAATGGGAAGTCGGTACGGAAATAAACGAAAAGCTTGATGAAAGCGGTGAAATGGAACATCTCGCTGTGACATCCTCTCTCACTTGCTTTATAGTACGGTCTCTCTTGTATATGATGATTAACTGCATTGTTCCCTCTCGCCTTATCACACTGTTAATGTGTTGGCTTTCCATTTTAACTGTTATTACAGTGGCAGGGATCAACGCTACCCTATCAATGGCCGACGACATATTACGAGGCCGTGCGACATTTTGCTGTCTCAACCGATATAAACTTGTTGAAAATGGGCGCAATTTATGCACCGAGGCGTGCGGAATCGGTACGGTAGTCACCTTTCCCGTACAACATACAAGCTGTGTAGACTATTAATGCATTTCCCACGAAGAAATGTTGTATCAGTCCATTAAATTCTATTCACATCCATTATTGATAACAGACAATCTGAATTCTCATCTGAATGAGTTCAAAATACCACTAAAAAAGTATCACAATTTTTTGCATCGCCGTCATCAGTTTTCCACACAATGGCAGAGAAATCTAAATAGTAGGAAGCTAAATATTCATTCTAAATTACTGCAAGGAGATAATTATCTATCAAATGTATTCTTTGATGAGAGAGTACTGAAGGTGAATTAATTATAAATAACTGGAGTTGCATATTCAATCAATTTACTGGAAAAAGGAGTTGATATTAATATAACTAGCAGATAACCCGTCTTTCGGGTATTAAAAAACTTGACCTACTGGAATCTTGAAGAATTGAAAATAGGCCTATAACCATCCTCTGTAAATTAAGAATCTTTATACAAAATTTCAAGTTAATCAGTCCAGTAGTTCAGATTTGATGATGCGTCATTCGTGAATTTCCTACCCTGTACGTGTATAAACCAATTCTTTCCTTTATTATATTATAGACCCGTGCCCCGCAAGGGTCTATTTTGAAACTTGACCTACTGAAATCTTGAAGAATTTGAAATAGGCCTATAACTACCTAGCCTTGTGTCAGAGTTTTCAGGTCACAACTGATCGTTTTCAGGTGTTCTTTCAGCATGTCATAACGACTGTTGTAGGCCATCCAAGACACGGCAGTGGCCTGAGAAATATTTATTTTCCATACTGAGGTCTGAGAATCGAACTCGGGACCTTTGAATTATTAAGTCAACCTCTAATCCGGTCAATTAAGTTAAATGAGAATGAGATGATAGAATCTATAATTATAATTATATAAAAGCGAAATGGCACTCACTCACTGACTGACTGACTGACTCACTCACTTACTCACTCACTCACTCGCAGAACTAAAAATCCGGACCAAAAACGTTCAAATCTGGTAGGTATGTTCAGTTGACCCTTTGGAGGCGCACTAAGAACGGATTTGGAAAAAAATTCCAAAGATACGCCCAAAATCTGCGTTTTTCCAGGGTTTTATTTTTGCTTTTTCTCAGATTTATCGAGAACAAATGAACAGAAATTGTTCAAATTTAGCACAGAAGCTCAGCTTGGGTGTAATAATGTTGTGTTAGAAGGAATTTGAAATAACGTCAAAGATACGCCCAAAATTAGTCCAAATTTGGTACAGAGGTTTAGCTAGGGTCTAAAAATTTTGTAATGAGGTGACTTTAATATTTCATCAAAGATACGCCCAAAATCAGCGTTTTTTTCAACGTTATTCTCAGATGGATATGGCGAGCGAAGCGTGCCTGACGACTAGTAGCAGATATAATTGAAAGTGAACTGTGACCTTAACAGTATTGTTAGTATGAAAAATCAATAGTTAATTACTTTAAGAATCGTTGAAATAAAACAAGACTTGGGCTTGAATATTTTTGTTTCTAGTAAAAATCATCGTTGAAGAATTCATCTACCAGCATTAGCGGAATATAAAATGAGGACAAAGATTACAATTGTAGATAAAGTGAAAAAGTGCACTAGACTCGCCTACAGCTATTAAAAATAGCTGCAGAATGGAGATTATCATGATCATGAAGATTGTGAGATTGGAGAACAATGCTGGGTTAACAAAAGAACATGACAAGGAGGGTGAGAGGACAATTAAGTAGTGGGTGTTAATCTTCTGTCAGATCATGCACAATCTCAATTTCAACAAATTCGTGAATGAAACGAAACAATAAATTGAAATTAATAATTAATTTCATTTATTCGAATGCTAATGAACTAATAATTATTATTAAACCAAAATCCAAATTAAATGCTGTAAATCACCCCTAAGACGTCTTTTACTGCAAATATTGACAAGAGGGTTAACAGCTAGATGGAAATTCGATGAGAGCTACTATCCAAAAATTATCTGCCAACCCGGGAATCGAACCCGGTACCTCCTAATTGCCAGTCAGCTTGCATTTACACCAAACTGACAATCTCTAATAGAAGCGCTCATTTTATACGAAGCCATAGCGGCCAGTCAGTCTACAGATGGAAATTAATGAAAAATTGTATTTATTCAAATGCTAATGATTTAATAATTATTATTAAACGAAAATCCAAATTAAATGCTGTAAATCACCCCGAAAACGTCTGTTACTGAAAATATTGACAACAGGGTTAACAGCAAGATGGAAATTCGATGAGAGCTACAATCCAAAAATTATCTGCCAATCCGGGAATCGAACCCGGTACCTCCTAATTGCCAGTAAAGAATGTTTAAATGATAAAAATGCTGATAGCATACACCATTTGTAAATAACGTACCGGTACTGTACTGTATTCCTTATTCTTATAATAAGTATATCATTAAAATGATAGGGAGAGGAAAAATAAGTTAACTTTGTGCTACTCCTCTTCCAAATTTAGATAGGGTTACACATAGTCCGAAATAGGTTAAAACTTGTTCTTCACTTCATTCAAAACATTTTCAATTATGTTCTATGATATGCGTTTTACGTGGTAGGCCTATTCAGTATTGCAATCAATGCGGGCTATGACAAACAAGGCAAGATCAATACCGGAAACGGAATGATTTTAATCAGCGGAATCATGATAATCGGATACATCCCCCCTCCCACTGGCAGTTTAGGGTCGATAAGCCAACCCCTTGCACCCTGTATAACCTGACCCCCACCCCAACTACTGTCAGCTCGCGATTTGAATAGCAACCATTCGAGTATCAAACTATTCTCAAACTATTGTCTCGTTATTGTTGCAGAAGCTCAAGCGGAATCTTTACTTATGACAAGATATATAGTCTGTGCAAACCTTAGGCTGGCCACTAACGGTAGAACATGCATGATAAACATCCATGTCTATTATGATACACGCATGCTTTGTCATCAGCGAGAGGCTGATAACATAAAATAGACAACCAATAACAATAAATAAACCACTGGAAAAATACAAATTATAATGATAGAGAAATAATTTAATCTCAAATAGAGCAGCGAAGGAAAAATAGCAAAAATCTGTCAATAAAAAAAACATAGCATCTACATACTACAAGACTTCTCACCGCTGTATCTTCCTAACTTGGGAACTCAACGCTCTCACTTCCTAAGTGAATAATTTCAAAACAAGATTTCAATCAGCTATTCAACCTCAGACTCGAGTAGTGACTTGTAACAAGACCACTTGAAGAGGTGTGACTAAATTGAATAATACGATTTCAGTATATTTTGTAAACAGCGGTGATGAGAAGAAAGATGACTTCTACAAAAAAGAGTTAAATAGGAGTTAATCTCATACAAATAAAGGAGTGAGAATCAATTAACACAGAAAGTCCTGAGCTATCTCCCCGAGGAACCACTTACAATTGAAAACAGTTTAAACTGTCTAGACTTTGCACCTTTCAATTTTTGCACAGTTTCAACACTTGTTAGAATTGCTTTGTAGAGTAAATTTTGAAATTTTCTTGAAAGAGCTTCAGGGGAAAATTGTGAAATATAATGCAGGAGTTATAACAACAGATTTCATTAAAGATACTTGAACATACAGGAAAAAAGTGACAGAAAACCTATAGTAAGGTCCACGTTATAATGGCAGTGTTTGATTAGCGATGGTATTGCTATCCTTGTCTATCATTCAACAAAGTGGATAGCGCTATCTCTTTCTCGCTTTGCTCTGTTGCCAGATTGTCTTTTAACAATGCAGAATTAATAATTAATTAACAAAAATATGTTATCTTGATTATAAGATTTCATTATTAAATTATTGAAAAATATAATTTCTTGCTTAATAAAATACAATTGATTATTATTTTAAACGAGAATGAGCAGTTAACATTACATCAATAAACCTGTATCAGCTACCGTCTATAACAGGCATTGACAAGACAGAGGATCGCAACGTTGTTCTCCCATCTTTCTCCACTGCCATTATAACGTGGACCTCAATGAATTGGATGATTGATTGATTTTTATTTTTTGCTGAGCTATGTTCCGACAGACCCAATTCCATAATCCTATTCTCAATAATTCCATATCCTACAGACCTAATTCACAAAAACAGCAATACAAAATACATATTCAGTTAATCAGATAAAATATACAAAAGAGCATCATAAAAAATCTGGTGTGGCGCACTCACACAACTTTCCTTGTCGTTATGAAATTTATCACCTGACGCTAGTGTTCCCGCGCATCTCAAGTCTACTATTCAAAGATCCAAGCCAGCTGGTGACAGGACAATAAGGCTGGAGACACACGAAGTTTGCTATCTCTTCATAGTGAATGATTTAATAGAATCAACAGTTGCCAACAGTTTGTAATTGAAATAATAACATTTTATCGAATTTCGAGCTTATTTTCACTTTTAGGTGAAAATGTTACTGAACATTAATTGAAGAGATTTTCATGCTCAACCTTTCCACTTAGAATTTTTTGTTTAAATTGTATCTAAAGCCTGATAATTGGGAATCTAAAATCAAACTTTGCATAGATGGGGCGGAGTTCCTAAAATTTTTACAGATATGGGACTTGTGGCAGTTGATAGAGCTTATCAATGACTATTTTAGGTATAAATTTGATCAAAATCGTTGTAGCCGTTTTCGAAAAAATCGTGAAAAACCCTGTTTTTGACAACATTTTCACCATTTTATTCGCCATCTTGAATTGCATCAGATCGAAATTGTTCGTGTCGGATCCTTATATTGTAAGGACTGTAAGTTCCAAATTTCAAGTCATTCCATTAATTGGGAGATGAGATATCGTGTACACAGACACACACACACACACACACACACACACACACACACACACACACACACACACAAAACCACTTTTTTGGACTAAGGGGACCTTGAAACGTATAGAAATTTGGAAATTGGGGTACCTTAATTTTTTTCGGAAAGCAATACTTTCCTTACCTATGGTAATAGAGCAAGGAAAGTAAAAATAGTAATCGGTGTGAATTCGATAACTGAGATGTAGCTGAAGGCAGAATTCAAGTCAATTTATTTATTTATTACACAATTTTCACATGGAATCACTTGATATAGCAAAACTCTAGTGATGTATGAAACGTCAACTTAATATAAATGGAAACAATGAAGAATGAATGGATGATAATACATATTACATGATACATAAGATATGTATATAATTAAGTTTCAGTGGAGATTTTTTCAAAAAAATTCCTCAATTTTATATGGGCAAATATTCAAGAGACTATATTTGAGGCTTTCTTTGACACGATCATGAGTAGCACTGTCTTGAATTCTATGTGGCAAAGCATTGAAAATTTTTATCCCCATGTAATATGGGTCTTTCTCAAGTAAAGTGAGTCTATGATTTGTGTAGATAAGGCCTCTAAAACGTGTACTGTATAAATGCGTCACCCTCAATCTGAATGAGAAAGTGAGAAACCTGCTCTCAAGAAGGAGAAGAAATGCAAAAGCTTTCAAGAGTCAGAAGAATGTTTCTCAATATGGGGGAGCTTGTGAAAAGTTTGGTATGGCTTGTGGAACGTATTAATAGCAAATCATAAAAGTCCTTTACAGTTAGGTCCACGTTGTAATGGCAGTGGAGAAAGATAGGAGAACAACGTTGCCGATCATCTGTCTTGTCAATGACAGATGTGGAGGGTAACTGATACCGGTTTATTGATGTAATATCAACTGTTCATTCTCGTTTTAAATAATCAATTTTATTTTACCAAGCAATAATTTCATAATCGATTTTCATAATCGATTTTCATAATTAAGATGGAATATTTTGTTAATTAATTATTAATTCTACATTGTTAAAAGACGATCTGGAAACAAAGCAAAGCGAGAAAGAGATAGCGCTATCCGCTTTGAAGAAGGATATACAAGGATAGCAATACCATTGCTAATCAAACACTGCCATTATAACGTGGACCTTACTATAGGACTAGAGGACTTTTTCCATACACTATTACGATTTAAATTTTTCACAGCTCCACGTTTAGTGGAACTCACATTATTCGTCGGGTTTCAATTCGAAATCGATTTTCAAGCAGAACTCACATTCTCCTCCAATTTGGTTTATTTCCACCGGCTGCAGTGTTGCCAATTTGTCACGCGATAATTTTTCCGCCGACAATTCCAGAACGATTTTCAAGTCAACTTTTCAGCTTTCCATCGTTCCGCTTCTGCTAATATTATAACTGCAAGCTCGCGATGACGACTGTTTTGGGGTCAATAGAACATCACTCTGAGTCACGCAAGTTGAGCCAAGTTGCAATAGTTTGTTATCATCGACTGAGTAATAAAACTGGTGACTGGCGAGGAGGGAATCCATTCCGCCTCATCAGGCAATTTCATAACCGAAACTGAACTATTGCGAGCGAGTTCCATAATCAGATTGTCTTCCAACTTCATGAACCTCATTAGATTCATAGGGGAGACATTTTTCCACTCATCAAATGCATGTAATGTAAAGTTCACTCTAATAAATTACTTCCATGAAGTTTTGTGTGGCTTCTGGTTAAGAGTTATATGATAAGGATAATAGTGGGTTACTGTGGAAAGAGCTTCAGGATATTTCTAGTGATGAAAATCATCAACATAGTTCTATTAGATTAGTTCTATCGACATATGAATCTCGAAATTTCTGCTGCAAACTGTTTGTAAGGCCAATTCTTTTAGATACATTCGTTGAAAGTGGACTCGCTTACAATTTTTGCACATCTTTTTTCTCCTTTTTCCTACTTTCTTCTCCAATACTTCCTTTTTCTTCTCTTCTTCACCCTTCATTCCTTACTTCTATACTCTCTACCTGCCTATTACATGGGAAACTATAGTTGGCTAGGTATTTGTCCTCCTTTCTTTCTTTTCAGCACACACCACCATGAAGCCTGTTTTTGTATTTTATTAGAAATTTATTTTTGATTGTGATTTTTTGTGTCTTGATTTATTTTATGTATATTATATTGTGTTGATTTGAATAAAATTATTGATTGATTGATATATTTACTTTATTTATAACTCCGGCCCGGCTAAGATTTCTTTCTTGGGCCACTTACGTTTCAGAAAGGACACGTTACTTCGTCTATCCCGGCTGCTAAGGTCACCGGTTCGTATCCAAAAGGAGCCCATATCTTTTTTCTAGGAATTTTCAACTTCAATGAAGATCATCCATTCAATATTTCTGATGAAATTGTATTGATTTACTTATGTAATATTGTAATTTCGTTTTTCAATAATTTCACAATTTTCACCTATTCTGTAGCAGGGAATACATCTGCTCGTATTATATAAGTCATTCAAATATTCTATCTTTAGTTGGAATTTTTGAAGCTTCCCTTCAGATCAGGGAAATGAAGTAATAAAGGCGAATGAAGTAATAATTGGAGGATATTTGAAGTGAGGAATGTTCAAGTCAAAAGTCAGAAGCGATATTGACTTAGAGATTCAAAAATGGAGTGTTTAGATCGAAATATAAAAATAGCAGAGGTAAATCAAAACTTACCACCTGCAGTCAAACCTTTGGAAAGTGTTTTGACTTTGCAAAGGTTTGACTCCAGATGGCGAGTTTTGTAAGATAGGTCATAGTTAAATAAGAGATAGATCACTAAATCAAGATCACTTGTAGTTACTTTTATCTTTTGCATGATTTACACAACCTGGTACAATTTTTTGAGGACGGAGAAGCTTCTACTATATTCATGTAGTGGTCCAACAAGAATATTGAATGAAAATCTGGAACTGCTTGCTTGGTTCAGCCAAAATAATTCAAAAGCAGAAGGAAAGTAGGGAAAGCAACTTTATAGACTCAACAAAATTATACAGGAGACAACGGGAAAGAAGATTCAGTTCTAAAAGATCTGGTTGCTAGTCTGATATATCAAGTCGGAATACCAAGTTTATTCTTCTACCTTGATGTTATTGTTTTGCTGTTGTTTCAGCTCAACTTCAACAAAGGTATATACCCCGATCCTCACCCCCACCCACTACATCTCTAACTTCAATCACACCAAGTGGAAAACAAAATAAATAATCCAGCTTATTGCAACCAGCACAAACAAATTCATTTTGAGGGGGCGACATGCGGCTTTTGAATGAAAACATGCAATTCTGTTACATGATATCTGTTCTCATTTATATTGCTACATCAGTCAATAACTTCATGTGGGTATCAAAAGAGAAATTACTCATATAAGCATCAAAACCTGAATTAAATACATCAATTTTTATATTTACTTGATGAAAGAATATTAGAATATTGTTAAGTAAAAACTTGAAATTTAAATTAACTGTATGATCTTTACTTTTCAAGTAATGGAGACTTTTGATTCCACTGTTTTTAGTTTATTCAACTACAATAATTCCATCTGTGATATTAACTTTGTTTTTTAATTATTTAGACTATATTACATGTATATTGAGGTGACATTTGTGATGTGTATATTTAATGTGTGCTGTTTGATGAAATGTTCATGACCTGTGTTAATATTGTATTATATACGGTGCATAACATGAAAAATAAAATTGAATTGAAAGTTCATTGAGAAATACAACCAACACTTTATTCCAAAAATCAAGGTTGATAAAACTCCAAAGTCCGAGAGATATTACTTTTTATAAGGCTTTCTTTCGAAGACTAGATTAGAATTAAGAGAAGAAAAATACAAATAAGATTATTGCTGTAGTGTGGTCCACGTTATAATGACAAGATTAGAAGCTCTCTTTCGAAGACTAGATTAGAATTAAGAGAGGAGAAATACAAATAAAAATATTGCTGTAGTGTGGTCTACGTTATAATGACAGTATTTGATCAACATTGGTGTTGCTATCCTTGTCTATCATTTGACAAAGCAGATAGCGCAATCCTTTTCTATATCCGCAACGTTACCAGATCGTTTAATAACAATGTAGAGATATAATTAATTAACAAAATATTGAATTTCAATTATGGAAATTGATTATTATTCAATCATTGATAATATATTTTCTTGACAAATAAAATATCATTTATTTTAAACAAGCAATAATTATTGATTATTTTAACTTTTGTTAGCAAAGGATTAACAATTCAAAGTTGTGCTATTATTCTTACCAATGACGGAGACCAGTATTTAAATTCCTTCCTCATAACTTTGATAGCGCTCAATTTCATTGCGAACGAAAGTTCAACTGTGTTGTCGGTGAGTAGATGTGGGTGAATGTTTCACTAGAAAAGTAAAAAAAATGTGTGCCAAAATGAGATGTGCCGTAGTTCGTGATACTTAATTCAATTTGATTTGACTGTGAAAAGAAAATTATTATTTAAAAATATATATAATGAAAAAGAAATGTACACACAATGATAATCATAAAAAATTCAACCAAATTACTTGAATGAGAATCAAAAATATTTTTTGTAAAATTATTGAAGAAATTAGACTGCTTGTCGTTCAATTTAATAACAGTGAAGTGATTCAATAGTGAACAGTTCGTGATGGAAAACAAAATTGAAGAATTAAAAATATTGTTCAGATAAGTCACCTGAAGTTATGGTATAAAAATCTAAATCTAATATGGTTGCCAAATATTGCTAACCATCTTCCTATACTTGGATTATTGAGTTACTTGGTCATTTATTTGTAACCAATCAATAAAACTGTAGGATTAGAAAAACAGGCTTTAACCTAAAACCACTTCAGATCAAACAAAATTCAACAGAGTTATTAAAAAATAGTGCGCAGTGAATAATTCTTATAAAAAATGTTATAAACAATATTTGAGCAAAATTAAGTCTGATTGTCCTGGTTGCAAAAATTTTAATCGAGATTTAATTCCGCAATAAGGCCCGCCGCAAAGTAGACCCACGCTAATCAACGAAAAGCAACCCACACCGTGGGATGTTTTGTAAGCCGTTGCTTGGCTTTTCCAGATATCTGTGTACCACATGCAATGAATAATCCACTTGTCAGCTGATTGATTATGAATAATTCTATAGCAATGTTTTACAAAACATCCCACGGCGTGGTTTGTTTTTTGTGGATTAGCGTGGGTCTACTTTTCGGGGGGGGGGGTGCCTAACTAGCCTAATCAAAGAAGCATTTTAGAAAAAGAAGGCTTCTTTGACTGGCATTTAATCTTGATTAAAATTCAACAGGATATTGTGAAACCCGGTTATCTTGTTACCTAGACTTGTTCCTGTAAACTTGTGCTGATTTATGGTAATAATCACAATCTACAATCAATAGCGATTACAGTATAGTGCTCACAAAATTGAGAAGCGGTTGTAGCTATAGAGACGTGATAAATATTGTCAAAATAATCGATTTGCACCCCAAAGAAGTACGTTACTCTCTCATTACATTATGATGGGTCTACCTCACAAAACAAGAGACCGAAATAAGATTTCTATGCAGCTGTAAGAAACAAACTAATCGTAAACTTAAGTGGGATCAAATCTAAGTTAATTTAGACTAATCATGAATATTTTGATTTCAAGAAGATATTAGGCTACACAATAACTACAATTTTATAAGTATAGATTTAATTTGCAATAAAATAATAAAGATACTTTTGATAATTTGAATCTAATTAAAAATATTTGTTAAAATAATCCAATTTTAGCCTAAGAAATTTCAAAAATAGTCTTTCTGTATTTTATATATAAAACTTTGATAAAGAAGGGTACGGTAAGTTACTATGGAATTATTTATCAACTAACAAATAAAGTAGCCTATATAAAATAAGTTACGTTATTAGAACATTTTGAAACCGGTCTCATCCTTCAACATTTATTGTTGTGCTGCAGTTATTAGTCTAGTAAAGTATTGTAGAATGTTACAGCATACAGTAAAATCCAAACTTGCTATTAATAACATAAACTAAAATTTATTAAATAATTAGAAGTTATTATTTGTTAACTAATGTAATAAACATAATATTCTACTCACATTGATAGGCTACATAAACCGATTTTGTTTTTATTTGAGGTTATGTAGTTTTGGAAAAGATAACGCGTGACCAATGCCTTTGCAATAGTTTGTTGAAGTTTCACTGACAGTTCACAGCTGACTGTATAGTTGGCACTAATTTGAAGGAATGCTCACATGAGCAGAAACTTGACTTGATCATGTGGGAGGGTAACTTTATTCACCACCCTTTTTTACCGTTAACCAATAGATATGAGCCAAAAAAGCTTTAAAAGTAATTGAAAGTCAATAGACTCTTCATAATGTAAATACGAAATAAGTAGGATACAACAAATTAGATTGAGAGGTGACGCAAAAGTTATTGGTTTGTATTTTTTTATAAGATGCGGTACGGTACTTGTTGAAATAGTTTGGATTGTTAGATCAATAGACGCACTGCGGGAATCAAACTATTGAAAAACTGAGAACAACAATGGAGAAAAGTGTTGTCTAAAACTTACACCGCTGTATCAACCATCGCTCTATTCCATACACCTGTCCCACACAATCTCTATAGCCTAATATTTTACCTACAAGGAAGAGGCTAAAAAGCAATAAACTGCTCACTCCTGAACCATAATAACTAATAGACTGAACTAAATTCCTAAACTAATAGAAAATGCAATATATAAAATCACAGCTGAACGGATCATTCGAACTATATAGGAGTGGTACACCCTATAGTGAGGTCCACGTTATAATGGCAGGGGAGAGAAAGATAGTAGAACAACGTTGCTGATCCTCCGTCTTGTCAATGCCTTCTATGGACGCTAGCTGATACATAATTATTGATGTAATATTAACTGTTCATTCTCATTTGAAATACCTAATCAATTATATTTTATTAAGCAAGAAATACTATATTTCAATAACTTAATTTCATAATGAATTCTTATAATTAAGATGAAATATTTCTTCAATTAATTATTAATTCTACATTGTTAAAAGACGATCTGGCGATAGAGCAAAGCGAGAAACAGATAGCGCTATCCGCTTTGTTGAATGATAGACAAAGATAGGACACCATTGCTAATCAAACACTGCCATTATAACGTAGACCTCACTATAGCACAGAGTAATACCCTACGTGATTTTTACGTTTTCATGGCAGTGAAGAAAGATAGGAAAACAGCATTGCCGATTTTCTGTTTCTGTAGAGGATACCGGTAGAGCTGACACCGATATTTATGATTATTGTTCATTCTTGTTTAAATTAGTAAATTATATTTATTCACTTAAAGCATTATATTTTCAATGATCAAATAACAAATGTTCATAAAAGACCAAATATTTTGTTATTAAATTATATTTCTACATTGTTAAAAACGATCTGGTAAAGTTGCGGAGCTAGAAAAGGATCTGACTTGTCGTATGATAGACATGGATACTAACAGGAATATGTTAATCAAATACTGCCGTGGGTCTCACTAAGGCATAGGGGACCTTTGTGGAGCTAGTGAAACCTTTCTATAATGAAACAAAAATAGACTATGGTAAAAGAAACGTACATGTGTAGCCAAATTAAACCCTTACATGTGTTTATTCACAAACAAAAATATACTACCTATGTTAAAAATGAACGTACATGTGTAGTTTAATTGAAACCCTTATATCTGTATATTCATTGTAAAGTGGAACGCATTATGGTGGAGCTGGAGTATTCAGTTGATTTCTACTATGTTATCAAATATTTCAATGTGAACTGTATTCAAGCCCGTCACACACAGAGACAATAGTGACGTCTACTAGACCTGGCAATTAGTGGTAGCAATTAAATTCGGTCCTTTGTCCCTGTTTAAACGCTGCTAATGTCCCTGTGTAATGGCGTTTCACCTCTATTGGAATCTAATAGTGGACGCCACTATAGTCCCTGTGTGCTTAGGGCTTTACAGTATCATATTTCCTTTTTATGATCACTGAAGAGACATTGGAATCTAATAGTGGACGCCACTATAGTCCCAGTGTGCAGGGGGCTTTACAGTATCATATCTCCTTTTTTATAAACACTGAAGAGACTCAACAATTATTTGATGAAACACCACCGATTTATGTAGTTACATTACAATACTATACTATCGTTATTCAATTCATTCATTCTGATTGAGAATTTTTCATAATTTGTGAAATTTGTTGAATAATTTAGCTAAAGTAACTGTAATTTATTGTAAATTAGTTTATAAGCCAGAATATATTGTAACTTACATTAAT
The DNA here is from genome assembly GCF_014356525.2 of Nilaparvata lugens. Taxonomy (NCBI): domain Eukaryota; kingdom Metazoa; phylum Arthropoda; class Insecta; order Hemiptera; family Delphacidae; genus Nilaparvata; species Nilaparvata lugens. The sequence continues at coordinate 60,936,896 of NC_052508.1, read as the reverse complement.
AAAGAACTCTTATCTAATCTAAATGTATCATACAAACTGGGATCAATATGAAAATAATTCACATTAGAATAATGCAAATCATTCAGTAATTTTCTAATCTATTCTCAATTGTTTGCGAATGAATAAACAATATCTATGGTAGCTCTTATTAATAGACTTTTCAATTCTTATAGGAAAATAGAAAATCACATGATATCATCTTTGGTATGCTTAGAATAAAGTCACCAAAGAATATAGTTATATTGTATTAGAATATATTTTGTCGGATATGCCTGGGATATATTCCTAGTATATTAAATTTATCAGTATTATTATTAAATTTAACGTTCTGATGAGGGCTACTCCTATTTATCTGGAAATTAAAAATAATCATAGTACCCTTTTTCGAAACTTTTTATTCACAACATGTTTCAACAAATTAATGTCATTTTATTTATTCACTCACTTGAAAATGGCATTAATATGTTGAAAAATGTTATTGTAAATAGACAACATATATTCATAGTCAACATGCTATGAATATATCAATCATCTTTATTCAGGCATACAATACATTAAGGGCCGGTTTCCGACCTAGGGATTTAGCTAAGTCCTAGACTTTGAACAGCTGTAGTAAGAAAATTGGTTTTCCAAAACGGGGCGTAGTCGCAGTCATTGTCATAGTCACGTTTGAATTAAATTTTCGAAAAACTAGAAAATTGAACACAAAATAAAATAAAGAGAAAATAATGTAAAGTTTCAGCTAATTTTAATTATTTAGGAATGTCTAATTTCGTCAAGGAAAAACGTCTCCAATTTATAGAAATGAGAAAATAAAAACTACGACTACTGTTATAAAAGCTGCAACTACGCCCCGTTTTGGAAATCCAATTTTCTGACTCCAGCTGTTTAAAGTCTAGGACTTGGCTAAATCCCGAGCTCGGAAACCGACCCTTAATGTACATGAATGCGTCAATAATTATGAAAAAATCTTAGTAGACCTAAAATAAACCTTATTGTAATAGAATTGGACTCAACACGAGCTTTATTCGACATTAAATATGTGTCTTAGTAACAGAGATAACAGATTATAAATATTACAGCTGTTTTATCATCACAATCTTCCCCCCTTAATATCAATCGGCACTCGTGGGGTATGGGGCGAGCTGGCGAAGTGAGACTGTCGATTCTCTGCCGTCGTTGTGGCGAACAAACGCATATTCAGGTTACTCTCGATTAATTCAACTTTTTCAACTTGCGATTCTTGTTTTGAGTTTTTTGTCATCTTCTTCAACCATACTGGTCCAGGTGTCAATAGCCAGGTTGGTAATGGTTTTCCATTACTTGAGTTTCTTGCATGTAAAAACATCCGCTCATGTGGTGTGCAGTTGGTGCTTGTGCATAATAGGGAACGAATAGAGTTAAGGGCATCGGGGAGAACTTGTTCCCAGTGACTGTTGTTCAAACCTCTCGATTTTAGGGCTAGCATCACACTTTTCCATATAACTCCATTGTACCGTTCGACTTGCCCATTACCGGCTGGATTATAGGGCGATGTTCTGCTGCTGGCAATTCCTTTTGATAGTAGGAAATTTTTCAAAGCTGATGACATAAACGATGTTCCTCTATCGGAATGTATGTAAGACGGTACACCAAAAAGAGAGAATAGTGATGTAAGGTGTTTTATTACTGTATTAGTAGTCATGTCAGGACAGGGGAAGGCAAATGGGAATCTGGAATATTCGTCTATAAGAACTAAAATATACTTGTTCCTTGAACTTGATTGTAGTGGGCCTTTGAAATCCATATTAAGACGTTCAAATGGTCGAGTTGCTTTGATAAGGCGGCCAGTTCCTTTGGCATAGCGTGGTTTCATTTCAGAACATGTAATACATTTGGAACATACTTCTTTTACATCATCTATTGAATATGGTAAGTTCTTTGTTTTGGTCCAATGATGGAGTCGAGTAACTCCTGGATGACACAGGTCCTCATGAATTTTTATCAGTTTCTTTATATCTGTATGGCATCCAACAGTGGCACAGACTCTTGATAGTGTATCTGCTGGTATATTCTCTTTTCCAACTCTATAAATTATATTGAACTTATATTCTGACAATTCGAGGCGCCATCGTTGGATTTTGTCATTCTTAATCTTGCTGGTTTGTTTATTACTAAACATGAATGAAACTGATTTCTGGTCTGTGATAAGTGTAAATTCTCGTCCAAGTAAGTAATGTCGCCATTTCCTGATTGATTCCACAATGGCATAAGCTTCTTTTTCCACTGCAGAGTTCCTAGTTTCAGATGTGGAAAGAGTTCTTGAGAAAAACGCCACTGGTCTCTCATTCTGTGTTAATACTGCTCCAATAGCGTAATCTGAGGCATCAGTTTCCAAAGTGAACGGGACTTTTTCATCAATGTGCACTAGAACTGCAGATCCTATTTCTTTCTTTAATGATTCAAATATATTTCTGCATTCTTCATTCAACGGGAAGTGAGTATTATGCACAAGTGGATGGATCTTTTTTGAAAATTCTTTTATCCATTTGGAGTAGTGTGCAAGCATTCCAAGGACACGCTTCAATTCTTTCTGATTTTTTGGAGCTGGTAAGTCAAGGAGTGGTTTCAATCGATCTGGATCGGGCTTAATCATACCCTGACCAATTTCGAATCCCAGAAAGGTTAAATTCTCCATAGATATTTTACACTTTTCTCCATTAATCGTGAGGCCATATTTTTCTGTTGCTCTCCAGAAATTTTCTAAATTTTCATCATGTTTTTCTTGGGTCCTTCCGCATACAATAATATCATCTAAATAGGCATAACATGATGTCAAATTTTCTTGTTCTATGATTTGATCAATCACTTTCTGGAAAGCAGCTACTCCATTTGTGACTCCGAACGGAATTCTTTTGAATTGATACAGTTTGTGTCCAACTTCAAATGCGGTGAAATGCCTTTCCTCAGGCAAGATTGGTATCTGGTGATAGGCAGATTTCAGGTCAATAGATGAGAATATTTTATATTGCGCTACCTTATTGACTAATTCTTCCATTAGTGGTAGTGGATAGACATCCAAATTCGTGAATTTGTTGATGGTCTGTGAATAGTCAATCACCATACGTTTCTTTTGGTTCTCTCTTGAAGTAACAAATGCTTGAGCTCTCCAAGAAGAATGACTATTTTCTATAATATCAGCATCTTTAAGCCGTTTGACTTCATTCATCATAAACAAGTAATCCTCTTCTGAATGTCGTCTCGATTTAGTTATTATAGGCCGACAGTCCGGTTGAAGATCACAAAACAATGAGACAGGTTCTACTGTAGCTTGGGCTAGAGCACACTTTTTAATTTCATAAGTAGGCCTTCTTGCGTCATTGTCTTCATTCAGTTGTAGTGCTGCTTTAGATCCACCGAAATCAAAAGTGATGGATGAAAAGTTCTTTAGAAAATCGTGTCCCAAAATTACACTAGCGCAACATTTGTTCAATACGATCAAAGGAAAATCATTATATTCTTCGTTCTGGAAATATATTTCACTCAAAGCGCACTCAGTTGTTTTAGTGTTGCAGGCACTTGAAGCAAATGTAATCAAATTGGAATATGGCATAGTTTTCATCTTCGATTGTACTACTAGTTTCTTATCTAAAAAATAGCTGTGCTCCCAGTGTCTAATAGTGCCAATGTATCTATTCCATTAACACGTATAGGAACAAGACATTTTGAGAGGTCAGTGCTGGTATTTGCTGCTGAAATTACTGTGGCAGATACCATTTGGTTTTTTTTATCGTTTCGTGCTCTGCATACTTTTGAAAAATGGCCTATTCGATTACAAGTTAGGCATGGTTGTCCTTTTGCTGGGCATTGGCTATTATCAGTATGATTATTATAGCCACAAAATCTGCATTGAATCGGGGTACACTGAAGGAGCCTCCACGAAGATTGCAACCTACAAGTGAAAGCAAGAGAAAAAGAGAATACTAGCCAAAGAAATCGGGCGTACCCTGGGCAACGTCAAAATGACGGCCAATCCTTCAACCACCGGACTGATCAACAAAAATCGGCACTTTTCAGAGCCATCCGTGACGATAGTGAGCTTTAATGTTGAAGGCTTAACTAGATCCAAAGAAGACTTTTTATCATTGATGTGCAGGGAACAGAAAATAGACATACTGTGTATTCAGGAAACACATAGGGACGAATCCAGACCCCGACCTCGGATCTATGGCATGACACTAATCGCAGAAATCCCCCATGCAAGATACGGCAGTGCAATATTTGCTAAAACCAATGCCCTAGTAACCTCCATAGACAGCACACACGTGGATGACATCGAAATCATCACTGTGGAACTGAGAAACTATACGGTGACATCAATTTACAAACCGCCGAACAAGGACTTTAACTTCCAAGAAACTGATAATTTCCACTCGCAAACAGTACAGTTCATTGTGGGAGACTTTAACAGCCACTCAACATCCTGGGGTTACAGAACCACCGATGACAACGGACACAAAACGGAAGAATGGGCAGAAAGAAATAACCTAACAATAATCCACGATCATAAACTACCCTGCTCATTCTACAGTCGAGCGTGGAGGCGTGGATATAACCCAGACTTGTGCTGGGTGTCTTCCAGAATTTCTGGCGAATGCGTCAAAACAGTATATGACCATATACCAAAAAGTCAACACCGCCCAATCGGTATAAAGGTATACTCAGCCCTGAAAACTCCCACTATACCCTTCAGGAGAAGATTTAATTTTAAAAAAGCTAATTGGGACAAGTTTAGCCACGAGTTAGATAATGCTGTCGCTGACCTTCCAGCCATCCCAGAAAACTACGATCAGTTTGTTAAGATTCTAAGGAAGATCTCGTGTAAAAACATACCCAGAGGATGCCGACAACAATACATTCCAGGAATGTCTCCTGAAGCTAAAGAACTGCTGGATGAATACCAGAGACTGTACTCTGAAGACCCTTTTGGCGAGGAAACAATAGAACTAGGTGAAAGAGTGACCCACTTGACAAGTATGGCCCGACAGAATAAATGGATTGAAACACTAGAACGTCTAGACATGACGCATAGTAGCAAAATAGCCTGGAATCTCATCAAAAAACTAAGTGGAGACCCTTGTGTAATAAACCTGCCTGGAAGAGTTACCTCAAACATGATTGCCCACCAATTACTCTTAAATGGAAAAACCAAAGGAAAACTAACCCGTAGGAAAATAATACGCAAAGAAGAGTCGGAAAACAAATTACTTGAACAACCCATCATGATGGAAGAACTGGATTCCGCTCTAAAAACAATGAAAAATGGAAAAGCCCCAGGCATAGATGACATCTGTACAGACCAAATTAATCACTTTGGAATGAAAACCAGAACATGGCTACTGGAACTCTTCAACACATGCATAAACACCTTTGCCTTGCCGAAAATCTGGAGAAAGTCAAAGGTGATCGCCTTATTGAAGCCAGGAAAATCACCAGACCTTGCCACTAGCTATAGACCCATATCTCTCTTGTGTCATCTATATAAAATATATGAGCGTATCATATTCCAACGAATAGGGCCTTTTATTGAGGAAAAGCTGATCCCCCAACAAGCAGGATTTCGCCCTGGGAAATGCTGTACCAGCCAAATACTGAACCTGACTGAACACATTGAGACTGGATATGAGGAAGGTACTGTTACAGGAGTAGCCCTTATAGATCTTACAGCTGCGTATGATACAGTCAACCACAACCTACTTATGACAAAACTATACAACCTAACTCAAGACTTCCACCTAGTCAGAACAATTCAGTCTCTCCTTCAAAACAGGCGTTTCTATGTGAGTCTCAATGGGAACAAAAGCAGATGGAGAAATCAGATTAATGGACTGGCCCAAGGAAGCGTGCTCTCACCTCTTCTTTTTAACATATATACCAACGACCAGCCTATAGCTCCTGATGCACGTCACTTCCTTTATGCTGACGACTTGGCCATCGCAGTTCAAAGTCGGACTTTTGAAGCAGTGGAAGGAAAACTAACTGCAATACTATCTGCCATGTCAGTATACTACAGACAAAACAGTTTAAAGCCAAATCCATTAAAAACACAACTGTGTGCCTTCCACATACGATCAAAGGAGGCCAGAAGAGAACTGAATGTTCAATGGGAAGGCCAACAATTAGAACATACAGACTCACCCAAATACCTAGGCGTCACCCTCGACAGATCACTAACATATAAAACACACTGCCAAAACACTGCTTCAAAAGTCAACGCGAGAAACAACATAATCAAAAAACTGCGTAACAGCAAGTGGGGAGCAAGCCCAAGGGTTCTCTTGACATCTGGAAAAGCACTCAGTTTCTCAGTTGGAGAATATGCATGCCCGGTGTGGTGTCGATCCACACACTCCAAAAAGATAGACGTGGCACTTAACGAAACCTGCCGTATCATGACTGGATGCATGAAGCCGACTCCCATCACCCAACTCTACAAAGCAGCAGGAGTAGTCGCCCCTAACATCCGGAGAGCCACCCATGAGTATCTGGAAAGATTTAAGCAGACTTTCGACGATAGACACATGTTATATGGGACCGAAGAACCGCCCAGCTTTCGACTAAAGTCTAGACGTAGTTTCTTGAAGTGTACTAAACCAGAACCACCAGAATGGTACCCTCCAGACGAAAATGTGGCAACAGGTTTGGATCTGAACTGGTTAACATGGAGAACCCTTAATCGTATAAGAACTGGCATGGCTCCGGTGAAGGAAAACCTGGTTAAATGGGGATACAAGCAACCGGAGGAGATTTTTTGCGACTGCGGAGATACACAGACTATGCGACACCTTTTACAATGCCCCCTACTGCCAACCCACTGCACATTTGACGACCTCTGGGAGGGAAATGATTTAGCTGCCGACCTTGCCCGGTATTGGGCTGGAAAAATTTGAAGTCCGGACACGAAAAAGTAAAAAAGTAAGTGCATTGAATCTTCTTTTGGTAAGAATTACGGACTAAAGTCGTTTTCTCGGTATTTTTATTCTCGTTTGCTAGGACTGTGTTAAAATATTCTGAACTGGTTTCGTATTCTTTAGCAATGTTTTCAGCATTCTCTAACATTCGTGCTTGTGAGATAGCGTCTTGCAAAGTTAGCGATTTCATTTCGAAAAGATGTTGTCTGATTTTCGATGATTCTAATCCGGAGATGAACGCGTCTCGGATATATTCACTTTTGTTATCGTCAGCCGTGACTGCTTGAAAGTTACATGGTAAACTTAGCCGTTTTAGTTTATTAAAGAATTGATCAATTGATTCTCCATGGGTTTGTTTTGCTTTAGATAAGCAGTAACGTGCATGTACTACATTTTGAGGTTTTATAAAGCTTTCTTCAAGAGTTGTTATAGCTTCTTCAAATGATATACAATTGCAAATACTTTCAAAAATATTCGGTGACACATAATTGATCAAAACATTCAATTCATCCTTTTTCGGGATTGAACTGTTTTTTAAGAAGTTTAAAAATGCTACCTTCCAATGTCTCCACGTTTTCGGTGCTTCATCTGAATCTTGGTCAATCGATAAAACTGTTGGTTTCAGTATTTTTCCAAGCATTTGGTTTTGCGAATCGTTTTCTCCTTCACTGACTAAATCTTGACGTTTACTCGTTTTTCTTTTCGGACCCATTTATTTTATTTTTAATGTCGAATAAATTGTAATAGAATTGGACTCAACACGAGCTTTATTCGACATTAAATATGTGTCTTAGTAACAGAGATAACAGATTATAAATATTACAGTTGTTTTATCATCACACTTATAAAAAAACCATATCCCAGATATGTCTGATAAAATATAGGTAACTATATTCTAAAGCTGTGTTTACACCAAAGTTATTAACAAAATGTTTATTTTCTGTCCTTATAAATTCTATTAGATTGAACATAACTTATAAGACACATGATGTGCATATGTGTTTGTCAAGCTCCGTTTAATCTAATAGAATCTATATAAGGACGGAAAAATAATCATTTTGTTAATAACTTTGGTGTAAACGCAGCTTAAGCATATACCAATCTATGTTGAATCATTGAAAGAATAAGACGTTGATGTTGTCAATACCACAATTTGATTTTGTAAATTACAGATATGTTCATTAGATATGGATGAGAATTATTTTGATTTACATCACAATAATTAATGTAATTAGTAGCGAAGACCAGACGTTAATGAGCCCTGTTTCGGGAAAGCCTTGTTCTGAGTGGTTGCACCGTAGCCACTTATTTTGAGAACATATAACGTCTGCGTGCAAGGGACCGTGTATGCGAAGGAGAATCAATTCAGAGCCCTTCTTCTTTGAAATCAATATCGACCTACAAAACGCTTGCAAGCAACCGTTTAAGAAGGAGAAAGGTTGTTGAGGGTTTTCAGCTATAAACTTTCCCAGCAACGCTATTCCGCGGTCGAAAATCCTCTATACTCTCTCACTCTTACACCATATTTGGCTCAGTGCCTCTCACAGCTGAAGAGTGAGAGAGGCTCGAATGTATCTTGTAGAGCTAATCGAGGTCAACGTTTGAACAAAGACTGTGTTAAGATTGAACGACTCGGGGAAGAAAATATTGCAATTATTCAATTTCCAGCCAACTCATAATTACTTATTTGTAAACTTTGATTGTCTGTTTTATTTAGGGCTACTTGAAAATGGCATTAATAGCCGAAACATGTCGTGACAAAATAATTTAAGAGGGTACTCAGATAAATATTTTTATTTATAAACTTTGATTCTGCTTTCATCCACTTTTGAACACATTTTTAGTTGAGTTGAGCAGTTGGACATTTCCTCACTGATTTTGAATCAATTTATTCTCCTAGATCCTTCAAAACGATACAGTTTAAGCTTGAAATAGCCTGTATTCGTATAAAAATAGAATATAAATTATGTTAAAAATAAAATGATGAAGTATATCACATACAATACGTATACTTTATGTATTTTGATAACACTTTTTGGATATACCAGTATTGGTGGTGCTATTATCCCTAGCTTGCAAATAAATTTGCAAAAAATTAAGGCCGTCCGGCTCGCAAATATACAGGGGTTCTGACCACAGCTTTAGCTCAGTGATAGATGCATGAATATTTTCACAATAATAAACCACCATGGGTTTAAGTAACTGATAGTTAACAATTCTTACCGCTGCTCTCTTGAAGATATTGAAGAATACCAGTAAGGAAATCAAAAAGATAGTCAGTGACTGATTTACAGTAACCATAATTCTATCTAAGATAGTTTGTTTTTTTCTGAATTATTTTATTGTATGTCAAACGTGACGTCACAGTATGTATCTGTACTTTTTACTACGTGAAAAATTAATATTTATTTATTAGGTTAGCACAAACAATACAAGGATCGGAAAAGAAATAACAGGCATATTCTTCTTCGATAATGATATTCAAGAAATTCAAGGGAAATGACCTTATAACTGATGGCTATTAAAGACATCAGAACTACGTAGGCATTCATCCCTCCCTTGTAAAAAATTAATCGCTGATGGGAATTAAGCAGACTTTTATTTAGAATTGTTTTGGGGTGGATTTATGTGAGCCAGCAGCGAAATGCGGCAATTGACAAGCAATTTCCGTAGCCCCAATATGTGATCATCAGTTAATGGAACTGAAAACAATTGCTCTATTCCATCCGCAACTCTGATTGTGGAATTGTTATTGTACGTATTGTTGCCGCGAAGGCATCAATGTATGCTTTTCCTCTCAATTTCCTCAGCAAGCTCTGCTTTCACTCATCTGCAATCCGATCTCACTCACACACTCTCTCTCACTTCTTTCTACACCCAGAGCTTCCTATCTCACCCACTCACTCAGTCCCTCTCTCCCGCTCATTCTTCTTTCCACACCCGGAGCTTCCTCTCTTTATAATCTCTGCACTGCACTTCAATTCTTTTTTCCGGCTCATCTATAACCAACAAGAGGAATTTATCCAACAGGTAGCTCGATTGGAAAGCTGGAACCTTCTATTTCTATTATTTATTCTCGACTGCAAGATGACTATCGAGGTGGAGCATTTGTTTTTGCAAATTCTGTTCTGAATACTCTAATTATTGCACAGTAGACAACTAAACTCTCCATTATCATTGAATTGTGATAAAGTTTTGGCATCTCATTAAAACTAAAATTTCATTCAAATTTCAAACTCACTTTTTATACGGTTTTATTATTACTCGTCCACACAAACCAATAAGGTTTTCCTGATAGCGCCAATAAATTTCAAGAAATTTAATCATTACGGTACGTAATTTTTTTTTTTACTTTCAAATGATTTTTCTCAATATTATGTATATTTTTGAGGCAATAAAATTGATTTGATTTATACATGAAATACTTCTTTTTCATTCAAAGTCATCTTCCTGTCCAGCAGGTTGAGTTTCATATCACAGCTAAAATTTATTTTTCCTACAGTTACGTTGAAAAGTGGCCATTGCTGCACTGATTACAGAACGCAAAGAATCACTTTTCCGCTCTAGTGCGGGAAAATTTTTTCTGCACTCCAGATTTGCAACATGGCAACGCAAAATACTCAGTAGGTTATATGGAGCAACAGTGCAGCAAAATCAAAATGAAGTTGGTAACAGTGACTGGGCTGCTATAGTGAGCAGACGTGCAACGAAGCACAACCAGCAACTTATTAAGTATATATTATAACCAAGGACAACATTTTTATTCAATTTGACAATAAATTAATGTTTTTATCAATAATAAAATTACACAGAAAAACATTTGATGCATTTCAGGCAATTTTACCCATAATTACCCACTTTTCATATACAATGGTAACTGTAGGAAAAACTTAATGTGAAATACGTCCGCAAAGTTCCTCTGCTGCACTCAAGAAACCATTCCGCCCTCGCCTACGGCTCGGGCGTAAACGTTTCTTTCGGTGCAGCAAACTGTCACTTTGCGCACTAGTTGCACAAATAACTATATTCGATACATTCATTGCGGGAACTTTTTCATTATGAGTGCAAGTCCTAGAACGCACGGTAATTTCCTATGATACACAATCAATCATTCGTTATTATGAATGATTGGGAAAGAAACAAAGTAGCTTTTAACCCAATAAAATGGCATATTTTTTCTTCTTCAATGTTGTCTACTGTACCATTCAAAGCATCAAGATTCAAGCTTTTCATTAGTCTTCAAAGATTTTGTTTCGTGTCACCAATTATTTATATTTATAAATTAGATGAACCAATTTGAAGGCACGTAGAAGGTATAAGTTTTATTATGGTGCTTACTGGTTCTAGAGAATATAGTGTATGTGCATGCTTGATTCTGAACTTCAATGTGGAATTCTTTGCATAAATAAGGTACATTCTTCTCATATTAAAAGCATGCCGAGTGAAAACGTCAATTGAATTTTCTCACGCACATAGTGATCGCTGTGCGTGGGCGATTAGATAAATTGTCATAAAAATAAAAATACAATTATTTCCAGTGAAGCTAGAGGGGTGATCTTGGCATCTGTTGCTTCCGCGTAGTTCTTTTAATAAAGATAGGAATACAGGTCTTAGTACACCATCTGTAAGGGTAAACGAATATCACTTATTTTTCTAGCTACTGTTTCAATAGAGACGTTAATAATTATCAGAATTACATAAGTCAGTATGTATTATCTAATTTCAATAATATATTACAAATTGAAAATGAAATTTCCTCAATCCAGTATGTTTACTAGTGGATGAATATAGAGGGTTGTTAGAGTTACAAATTTAGAACAATATTAAAAATAATTTGAGTGTATGGAAAGTGATGTTGACTGTTGTGGTGTATTTTTTTAAAATATCATTATTGTTTGTAGTATGACTTCTTGAGATTACATATATCATCCTTTCAAAAATATTCCAAGCAGATCACTAATTATTGTTTCAGCGGGAAAAACATAGAGAGAAAAGCATTACATTTGGACTAGCAGGTAACCTATGCTCCGCAAGGGTTCAATTAAAAACATGACAAACTGAAAACTTGAAGACTTTAAAAAAGACCTGTAAACATCCTCGGTAAATTGAGATTCTATACGCACAATTTCAACTTAATCAGTCCAGTAGTTCACACGTGATGATGCGTCATTCGTGAATTTACTATCCTATAAGCCAATTCTTTCCTTTATATTATGAAATAAAAATAGTTTACTGTTGAAAAGGATGATACATACAATCTCAAGAAGTCATACTTTTGGATTATTATTATTATTAGAGTATGGCTTTGAATGGTGGGGAGACCCAAGGGTAGTTCCACCTCGCCGTATATAGTCCAAAGTTCCCTAATGGGAAACCGGACACTAAGGTTATAGTGAGTACAATTTTTGGATGAATATTCAACTCTCTGGTAACTGAGTTATTGGATAGCATAACCTATAATTTTTATTCATTTATAACTCTACCTTCATTGTATTATTATTCATCCCAACATCACCTAGGCTTAAAATACTTCTAGAAAGTCGCCTTTGTAAAATTATAAATAAATAAATAAAACCATTCTTTCCTTTACATCTATTAATTTGAATATAAGGGAAGTGATGTGGTACTTTCATTTTTTAAATATCATTATTGTTCGTCGTATGACTTCTCGATATTATAAATCACCTTTTTCAACAGCATTCCAAGAAGATAACTAATTGATTCAGCGGTAATGAGTAGACCAGAGAGAAAAACATGACACATTGACATGTTTAGTCAAGATATTATATGGTAGACTATCAATTTTTAAACAATAGTTGGAACAGGAAGTCATGATGGAAGCAGCTTGAGAGTGCAATGAGTTCGGGAAGCTGTAAATGAATATAGAGAAGATGAATGAATGAGTTGTGATAGTGCAGTATTGTAGTGCAGCATGAATGATTAGCATGCCATGCCGATTGTCTAGGATATAGATAACAGGTTAGAGCATGCATGCATTGAGCAGATACCTTGTTCATGCCATTCCCCATGGCGGGAGGTGGCTACTACTCTGCACCACTGTCACATTGTGACTGCTGGCCAAATCTAGCTCGGAGCCGGTCGCCGGCGTTCACTCCCTTCTCAGGGAAAACAGAATTTCCCTTTCACGCGTTCCCCGGCCGAAATTTCCCTCGCTCTTTGTTCATTCATTCCTGCATCATGTGAGTCCCATAAAGGGAGGGAGCTGATGAATTATTTCCGAATCAAACGGAAGTGATAAATACAAAATACGAACAGAACGCTTTCAGTTTCGATCGATGCCTCTAATCAGCTGGCAAACATAGGAACATTTGGATGTCATCGTGCTGAGACTTGACTGTTCTGTTCACTTCAATGCCTGACAATGTGTTTCTGTTACAAGAAGGTCAATTGCGAGTGCAACCCAATGGATCCATCTTAAATTTCTTTAAATGGATTCCTCCTTAAATTTAAATTGATTTTTTATGTAATTAATACTAAAAATATATATATAATCTATTTTTATTTCATTTACCGTATGTATAGCGCAATATTTTTTATTGTAACACAGCTTTATTGTAAAGTCGGAACATGTAGTGATGAATAAAATTAAGTTGAAAAAGGTACTTTGATTTTGTCTTTTTTTCTTTATGACTACTCTTAAATACAAATTTAAGTACAAATTTAAATTTTTTTGTATAAATAAAAATTGAAAATCTAAGTACCCCTTTAAAATTGTTCAATCACAACATGTTTCGGCTATATAATGGCATAATTATGATAATGGCATTATATAGCCGAAACATGTTGTGTATAACTTTAAAAGGTTACTTGGATTTTCAATGTTTATTTTCATGACAATAATATATAACTACTATAACAATAGCATACAGTGACAGTGAGTTCGCAAGATCTCTAATGTTTGGCACAAGGATAAGTAATTCCCTTCAATAATTACAAAAAAAGTTTGGACAGTTTTTCTCTCGATTTAAAGTTCAAAAAGTTCTCTCTCGATTGTGGGTAATTAATTTATCTACATATACAAGCTCAAGGATAAACATAATAAAAAATAACTTACATACAATTCCATAACCCACAGATTTATTGATAATATTACACAACAATATATAAATTAATTTTACAGTCATATCAAATAGGATTCTTATACCTTTTGAAGTAGGTGATACAGTTGATGTTGGTATCTATGATACGCTGGAGGTTCAAGATATTGCTAACTTCAAGCCGGATAATTATTTAAATAGTAATACAGAGAGTTTACTCAACTTATTGCATATGAACATAAGGAGTGTTAATAAAAATTTTGATCAATTTATATGTTACCTGAACCAGTGTGAAACAAAATTTCATGTGATAATTTTATCAGAAACATGGATAACTGAGGACTCTCAATGTAATTTTATTATGGATGGATACCGAACTATATATAAAAAATCCAAATATTCAAGAAGCGATGGTATCTGCTTGTTTATTGACAATTGCATCATAGACTTCGAACTGATTGATTTAGAAATAGATAAAGCTAACTCGATTGCAATTACATTCACATTTCTAGATAAGAAGTATACGCTGTTGTCTGTCTATCGCTCACCTTCACTTAATATTGTTGATTTCATAAACAGTTTCGACTCTCTTTTGCAAAATACTAATAATGGAAATACATTTTTGGTGCTAGGAGACATGAATTTGAACCTATTAGAAAATTGCAATCTAACGAACGAATACTTGAGTGCTGTTCATTTAAACGGATTTAAATCCTACATAAATATACCAACAAGAATTCAAAATAATACTAAGACATGTATTGATCATATATTTCTCAAAGATAAGAATATAAATCCTGAAAACATATTAGCAACTGTAATCGAATCAAATATTACTGATCATTTTTGCACAACCATCCATTTAAATCAGAATAACATAAAAACTAAGAGTATTTCATCGACTAATGATTATAAGAAGTTCTTAATATCCATTCTATTCAAATATCTATCCTTCAACTTATTTGATGAGAATAGATCAAAGTATTTGTCGTAGAGGTATTGAACGCAATCTGAAACACGAATAGAAATACTACTGTTTAGTACATATTCTATGAAATTTTGAAATATAATAGATTTTATATATTATGATTCTGTAAATTGAGTAAGTATTAGGGTAAAACCACGCTAAAGCGGAGCGGAGCGTGGCTTGGCGTGGTCAGAGCGTTCATGATACACACAGGAAGTGTCAAGCGTCTAGAAAATGGCGTTTGTCCAAGTTTGCACGGACATTACTTTGTGAAAACAATTACTTAAAGTATTGGATTTTAGCTAAGCCTGCAAGGACAGAGTAGGTTTATGAAATTAACTTGAATCGTAGACTATTTGTTGAATATTACTATCAGTTTAATGTTTTAAGGCTGTGCAAAGGCTAAAAATATACTTTCTACTCGTGATATTTTTCAAAGTTTTTCGAATTGTATATCATCAAGCTATCAAAATGAAAAAGTTTTCTCAGGTAAACATTTTTTTTCTGATCATTAATTTTGAGATATGAGCGCCTAAAGTTTAAATTTTTGGGATAGAACATTTCAAACTCGGTAAGAGATAAATTCATGAGATTTATAAGATAGATTCTTCATGGTATTGTTCATCTAGTAGAACAAGAATTTTCTGAAAATATAAATTTTCAAGTTAGCTATTCAATTCACTAAAAATACCCAAAAATGACTTTTTCAAAAATCGATATTTTCAGAAAACTTTTGTTTTACGAGATCAACAATACCATGAAGAATCCATCCTCTAAATCTCAAGAATTTATAATTTACCGAATTTGAAATGTTCTGTCCCGAAAATTCAAACTTCAAGCGCTCATATGTCTTAAATAGTAATGATCGGAAAAAAATGTTTTCCTGAGAAAACTTTTTCATTTTGATAGCTTGATGATATACAAATCGAAAAACTTTGAAAAATATCACGAGTAGAAAGTTTATTTTCAGCCTTTGCACAGCCTTAAGAAAGCATGAGTCCCGATTTTTTTAGTAGCCTACTACATGCGAATGTCAACTTTAACCTTTGATTATATTTTGACGAGAGTGAAGCCTGATTTGAATAAACAAGTAGTCACTAATAATTAGAATTTTAATTCCAATTATTGGAGGAATCCAATATCTGCTGAAGAAATACTTGTAATTAAAAATTAATTACAAAGTTTAAAAATTTGTGTTCCTTCAATGTTTCCAATTTTTTCGAAATAACTCAATATTATTTGTTACAAATGGTAATTGAGTAGAATATTTCTAATAAATTTATTAATTAAAGCCATCTAAATTCAAAATTTATAGTTTTCATGTTTATTTTGGACTGAAATTTTATAAAAATTTTACATGTGAAATTCTAACCTTATCTTGGACTTTGTCACCTATAAATTTGGAAGAAAAATAGCACAAGGACTACCTTATTATTTTATCTACCTATGTTATTACATAAGTGTCATTTTTATTATAAATAAATAACACTAAGCTAACCATATTTCATAGAATAGCTTTATTTTTTATTTCAAAGTGCAATAGATGAATGTTCTCTTTTGAATAATCAAATAATAGACATTATAGGGGAATTTGGGCAAACATTAAGTTTATTAGTATGTACATTAGTAGGGCACTCGCACTTTGACGCTCCGCTCGTAGACTCTCCAAAAACAAACCAGCTTGTTCCAAAGTTTGACGTGGCGTGGCGCCACTCTCCGCTCCGCTCTGCGAGTAGACGCGGAGTGTGGCGCCACTCTCCGCTCCGCTCTGCGAGTAGACGCGGAGTGTGGCGCCACTCTCCGCTCCGCTCTGCGAGTAGACGCTTCCAGTGTGTTTCAGCTCATTACTTAACATGATATTGTTCACGACGCTCCTCAACGCCACGCCACGCTCCGCTCCGCTCCCAGTGTGGTTGTACCCTTATTGAAATGGATTTATTCCAATGTGAATTGTGGCTTCGGAAATTTTGTAAAACAAAAATTCCCAGTAATCATTTTTCAATAATAATTTTTTTGGAGAGGTTTTAACTTATTTGCACATCATGATTTTTGTGTTACAATTGAAGTTATAATAGAATCGTCAATGATGGAAGAAACAGTATTGTAATTATGATTTTTGTGGGAATGTGATTTTTGAAAAATATTGTAATCAAAACAAAAGAAAATGTATTATCTATCTTTAAAACGTTTTTTTCATTGATTTTATTATTTGAGGAGAGATCTTTAAATATTGATTAAGAAACATCGGTTTTCTTACCTCTAAAATTGATCCACAGTTTCTCGGGAACGTAAGTAGTTACCATGCTAAGGAAAACACTTTGACATATAAATGGAGGAGCAGACAAATCCACAGCCACATTCATCCAGTAAATTTCATCAAAACTTTCTATTTCTTCGTGAGAAAGAAACCTGTAATTAATAAAAAAATTCACCTGTTATAAAACAGTATTGAGGTGCATTTTCGTTTGAGCGTAAATTTCCGCAGTCGACGACGACAAGTATTGTTGACATTCATATTGTCCAAATTTCAAGTGTGCTAAAACAGCTGATCAAATAACTTTTCATTATTTGTCTTTATTATTAAAGAATTAACATTTCTAATAATATCAACATATTGTCATTTAAAAGAATAAGCTCAACCTGCCCCATTTAAACATAATCTTTTAGGTTATGTAAACAAATTGAAATCTACCCAATCTGAGATCCTCTCACTGTCGTGGTCAACGACGGCATTTACGCACAAACGAAAACCCAGCTTAAATTGACATTTTCTGTTGTTTTTTTTTTAATTCATAGCTTACTTCAGAAGTATCCCACAAAGCCTAAAATTGAGCCTTGAATCAGCCGCAATGCTGTTTCACCGGACAGACAATCTTCGAGGCTATGCCTATGTAATGAGCGATATTGGTTTCTATTATACATTTTCGAGAGTATACATATGAGATTGTTTTTGTTCGTTGTTATGAATGTATTTCTTATTTTCTATATTGAAAACGCTTTTTTCCACAACTGCGCGTAAAAAAAGAATTTACATACTCAATTCTCCTCGTAAAACAGCTTATTTCTGAGGAGAATCTATTTTTTCGCTCGCTAACCATCTGCGCATGTGCAGTAGATTTTCTTTACGCTCGCTAATCATTCGCGCATGTGCTGAAGAGTTTCTTTACGCTCGCTAATTAGCTGATGGTAAGCAGCTCGCCAAAAGTAGCTCAGATCTTAACCTAAAAAAACGGTAATAATTGTAGTATTGTACCGGTTCTGTACTATGCAGCCATGATGGATATCAGTGAAGACGAATTATTATTAACTCCGCCGATGTAAGTAATTTAACAGGTTTGGGCAGTTGTAGAAAAAATTTTGTATGTAATTCGCGCGTAATGCTTCTTGATCGCTCTTGCAAAATTATCACGCTCCGCTTCGCGTCGCGTGATAATTGTTTGCGCGAGCGATAAAGTCGCGCATTACGCTCTTAATACATAAATAGCTATTTTATTCATGCATTCTTGTCCCTCCAACTCATCCGTGCTCTTCCATAACAACTAAACCATAATTGAAATAATAAAATGGAGGATTCCTTTCATAGATGTGAGGTTCAAGGCTAGGAGCACACCAGTTAGTCAAGACAAGACAAGACATGATCATACACGTTTAGTCACAATACTTCACATAGATGCTTGTGACGCAACTCACACTGATTAGTCATTGCAATAAGACATGTCTTCATAAGCAACTATGTGAAGTATTGTGACTAAACGTTAGTCACCACGTCACCAGTTAGTCAAGACAAGACAAAACATGATCAGGAACAATGCTTCACTTTGTTGCTTATGACGCAAAACACACAGATTATTCATAGCAATAAGACATGTCTTCATAAGCAACTATGTGAAGTATTGTGACACTGAAAGTGTCTGATCATGTCTTGTCTTGTCTTCACTAACTGGTGTGTGCCTAGCCTTAGAGAGATGTCGTAAATAACTGGATATAGCTTTCTGTTATTGTTTCAATAAGATTTGATAGTTTTAATATTCATCTCTATTTTTTTCATCTTTCATTATGTTGTAAAACATTGCAATAACTGTATGATCAGGAAGCAAAGTATTGGGGTTTCCATGTATGCTCCCAAAATGTCATGGTAAAAATAACCAAGAATGCAGAAGCAAACAGAAATGATAAAAGATTAACGTTTATGGACAATATTATCGAATATATCAACTCACCATATGATCAGAAAACTACGCAATTGTTCCTCGATATACACGTACTGGCACAAATCAACTGTGAGAGCTGAGTCTTCCAAAAAAAGCAGACGTGATACCAGTTGACACCTAGCTTCTTCGCGATTTCTTTCCAATCACGACAATCCAGCTCAATAGACTCAAGGGCAGTGACAACATCTGCCCTTGAGTCATCAATATCTGCTTTCTTCATCAAGAGTTTGACAAGTTTCTTGCATCTATCAAGGCTCCAATTAACGGGAGCTGGAAAACAAGGAAATTGAATAACAAATCTGATGAATACTCGAGTCAAAATAATATACTGAAACACGATACAGAATAAGGAACAGAGAAAATTGTCTCAAATTAAATTAGAATAGTAACAGAACAAGCCCGTGAGGGGTTGCTTGTCCTCCATCGGGCGCCTCCCCAGGTGGCGGATAGGGGAATGCCTCCCAGATATGGGTGGTACCGGTGAAATGAAATAGCCGGGGTGGACCAAAACTAGCAAACCGGCCAACGGCCTCGAAGGCGGATGAGGAGAAATCCCACCGGCAGAGAGGGCAGAAGAGCCTACGGAGTTAACCCGAATTAAATCCAGGGTAGGTTACGCTCTGAAAGCTGCGGTGGAAGCGAGTGCCTAGGAGAAGGCAACTCTATACAAACGACTCTGGTCCTCCAGGTTGGGGGTTGGTCGAGGTGCTAACTACTCCTTACTGTAGAAAGTTTTGTGTTCAGAAAACTCTAATGATGCCTCGGATATGGGACCGGAACAAAGGAAATGGAACAGGAAATGGAAATAAAAAACGAATAATGATGATGGATTGGATTATTGATGAAAGGATGATGGGCACCCGAAAAAGAGGAAGGCCAAGAAGAAGATGGATCAGCGATGTGGTGGAAGATCTCCGTGTGCTAGGTGTGGCGAACTGGCGGCAGGGAGCACAAGAGCGGGATGTATGGAGGCGTCATGTAGAGGAGGCCAAGGTCCACCCAGGACTGAAGAGCCAGATAAAGTAAAGTAACAGAACAAGAGAGCAGTCATAGGAATAAAATTCTGGCTTGTATAATATTTCAATGCTGAAAGTAAATACACAACTATTGGAAGTGAAAGTGAAGACTATTTTTTTCGGTTTTTGCCATTTATCAACATTTTTTGAGGGATATAGCTGGAGGTTAATCTCCCCCAATCAATTTAATACTAAATGTTGTTTGTAAAAGTAAATTATGAAGAACAAAACATAATCTTTTCTCAATCAATTTTAATGCTTTCCATAAAATATTCGGACATTTTACATTGATAATTGAGCAAGGATTAATAGCCCTTTCCTTGGGGTGGCCACTAACGTTAGGACAAGTGTGTTGAACATGTATGAACACACATGTTCGACATACAGTTTGTGTCATCAGCGAAAGGCTTCAAACATTTTTTTGTAGTTATTCAATCTCAGTTGTTGTACATCCATGAAATCAAGCCGGTAAACAGCTGATTGTAGAACAAATAAACATATGATTCTCATTACAGCATACTATACTGTAATAAAATCATATGATGATATGATTTCTTTACAGTCGAGTATGTTTCCTAGTTCCGAATTAGGAACAGCAAAACTGGTTCAAAAACCGCCTTTTAGCACTTCAGGGGGACGTTTTGTCAACTACAATCCAGAAATTCCTGATTCGAAACTTGTAAACTAGATTATGTTTATAGAATGCATTTAGTAATGTCAGCATAAGCAGGTAATGTTTTCTGTTTCTCAATTATTCTTTTCTAGATTATTATGACAAAAAATAGTGTAAGTTACTTGGACGTGAATGTCTTTTGCAGTGCTCGAATGAAATTCTAGTCTCGGCAAACGCCTCGACTAGAAACATCATTCTCGCCTGCAAAAGGCTCCTTACCGTCCTTGTGGCTTAAAATACTATTTCGTATCATTATAATTTTTGTAATTCTTCAGTGCTTTATTCATTTTTTTTTAAATTCAGTTGCTTCAAGCCAGAATTTTATTCCTGTAACTGCTCTCTTGTTCTGTTATTATTCTAACTGCAATAAGGTGAGCGTGCAACAGAGAGCTAAATTACCCTGAATTATACTACTACTACTCATTGACTCTACGGCCCTTGAAGAGCCTTGGCCTCCTCCACAAGCCTTTTCCATGCATCTCTTTCCCGCACCCTTTCCGAAAGGAAAGGAGATAAGAATCAATTGAGAAATTCTCTCCCAGTATAGATGAGAGGGAAAAATTCCCTTGGTGACAGATTAAAGTGAATCCATATTACTCTAATCCAAAGTGAGGTCAATGACTCTCTCTATATCTAATTGAATTGAGAAATTCTCTCTCATCTAATGCTATAAATCTCTACGTTCTTTTACATTTTTTATCTGCAATATCGTACAAGCATTTCCAAAGTTCATCGGAATTTTTAACAACAGATAATGACGAATCATTTGTACAATCATAATGTAGATGACCGCTGTCTAGAATATTGAGCAGTTCGAAAATCTCAGATAGAATCGAAAAGTGTACATTTTCTGTTTTTGTTAACGGTAAATCAACATCTTGACATCCTGTTGAAAATTTAATATTCTTCGCAATTGAATCAAATTCATTAAATGAAATTGACATCAAGAGACGAGATAATTTTTTGAATTTTGAAAAACCATAACACTGCATCTCGCAGATGTTTGACGTGACTCGAATGAGGGGGAAAGAATTCTAAATTGATGAGATGCACGTGTTATAGACGCACGTGCACTAAAGATTACCCCACACGTGCTGTCTGCTCTAGCTCTAAATTGATGAGATGCACGTGTTATAGGCGCACGTGCACTAAAGATTACCCCACACGTGGTGTCTGCTCTAGCTCTAAGCAGCAACTAAACTAAAAAACGTGAATGGGATATCGGAATGAAAAATCGTTTGAAGGCAGAAAACGTTTATTTACACATTTCACTACAACAATACATAACTTCATCTTCAATTCTAATTAGCTTATCTATACATAAATTATGAGGACGATAATAACATAGATAGTCTCTTATATCATTTAAATTCACCGTGCTTAGAAAAATGTCTTTCAATTGCTTCGCCAAACTATAATTTTCAGGAGTTGATTTCCTAATTGCACTTTCACACTCATCGTACCAATCAATACAGTTTTTTAACCTCACTTCCAATTCGTTGTCGGGAGCCAACCACTTTCTCGGATCCATGTTGTTGAGCGAATGAAGAAAACTAAGTGTAGGCAGGAACTATTATAGAGTAATTAAGCGGTCTTTCTTCATCAATTGACGATAGACAACATGTACACGCTTTATGCAGTCTCAATGCATGCAGGCAATAAACACACTGTAGATCCTTTCCGTTGTAGAAGAATCCATAACGAGCAAAGTTTCTTTTCTGTGAATTTGTGTACATTGGAGCCATTTTCATACTTTGCATTCGATTGTTTTCGCACAAGAAATTATTTGTTTGATACATATTTTTAAACAACAAAGAATTATAATGTTGAGCAGAGAATAACGCACAGCGAGAATGTGGTTTATTTTTATGAATGTTGCATGCAGCATAACACCATGAACTAGTGAAAAAGCTGAAATCAGGTTTTGGAAAATCCTCTGGTATGCATTGTACGTTGCTATGCAATCTTCTTAAAACTTTGCTTTCTCAGTTCCTTTTGTGAAAATTTTCTCATAAGCTGCAAGGTAATCACGTATTAATGACTCACTGTATTCTAAATCTCCATCTTCCCATTTTATTTTATGATAGTGACGTTCTAACCATGTTACATCGTTATACAATTTTGCACTCAATTCTGTCTTTGCAAATGGTGATTTGAAATGGAACACAATATAATTATTAAACTGATCAATTATGGCAAGTTCTTTCACAATAATTTGATTACAATCTTGTTTAAACCAGTGAAGATCAACCGTAGCAATTTTAGCACTCGCTTGACCTTCTTTCTCTTCGCGAGCTTTGTCTCTCCCCTCAGCGGCGGCGGATTCCTCGAATCCTCCTTTGTCCTCCTTCACCTGCAGTGGGTTCGGTAATCCTGCGTCTCTCCCCTCCTCCTCCTCCTCCACCTCCAGCGGCTTCGGCGTACTGCACCTTGCTTCATAATAGAAACTATCAAGATCGCACTGAATACCAATAGAGCGAGTTTGTGGCTTGTCCAAAATATCAGAACACAAAGAATAGGACATGTTGGCTGTTCAAAGGTGAAACTGATAATGGCTTACATTTGTCGCAGTACACACCTTATATAACCTGCAGTGATGCACTCTATCAACAAATTACTGAACTTCTTTCACCATACTCATGAGAGGTGTGTATTCCATCACACGATCGCTAATTAAAACGCAATACACGGAAGTATTTGCAGGTACTGCACTTTTAAATTCCATTTCAATACGAACATCTGTCGATGATTTCAAATGACTTGGTTGGTGTGAACAATCTACAACAATCAGCGGTGTTGATTCACAAAATGTTTTAAAATCGATTTCTGTTCCGAGTTCGCTATTGATTGAATGATTATAATACGAGGGCGCGAAATCCAAGAACATCCGGTATAAAACCTCCTTCTTACCTAGCAGATTTTCATATGGATAATACTCACTGTTCAAATATACTTTAACATTGTAAATACCGCAGCTATCGAAATTAGATATTGATTTTTTAATTTTATTCTTACGATCAGTTTGAAATGCAATTATAACATATTTTGGACTATCAAAACTCGATGTGGTACGAACTGCCCAAGAATGGTTAAGTGAATTTTGCAAATTTGGTAATTCACAAATTTCCCAATGGCGGAAACCTAATTTCAGTGGAGTGTCAGCATCGAGCAGTCTCAAAAATTTCAGTCTTACATGATCTTCTAAAGTTATGTAGGGCATGCGCCATTGCAGTTTTGTAATTTTCACACTAACGTTTGTTCCGCTTTGAGACTCAACACAATTTAGATCTGTCGGTGACCTCAATAAGACGAGTTCCTGTTTCAAATTTAAAATTATTCTTTGAAAATCTTCAAAAAACGGGAGGATTAATTTCAGCGGAACACAGAAAGTGAATGTATTATCCGTTAGCTCATATCCTGCTCTGTCAAAACCAGCCAAGTGATATGTGTTTTTATCGAGAGTATTTTTCACCAATATAGCTTTAATTGTGGATGTTAATCCAATCAATCTTGATTTAGAAATTTGCTGACCTGCTAATTCATATCGTATTTCGTCAAAAAGGTTACCGATTACGTTACTGCTTAATTTATAGTCTGCTGCAACTGGTGTATCGGGTGGGTCTTTTCCCGGTTTTGTACAGTTAACTGTTCCCTCAATCAATATGAATGATTTACAAGGTAAAGAATAGACATCTAAAGAATTTATGCCAATACGTGCCTCGTCAGAGTTTTTTATTTCCTGTCCCGAATAAACTGTATGAGTGTGAAATTGGAATTTAGTAATATCATTATAAAACTGAAGGTCTGTCTCCACATCCAGAATTTCACTAATTGCCGCCGCTCCCCCGCCTAACATGTCGCCAATCGACTATAAAACCCAACTTTTCTAATATTCTCGCGCTTTTAGCCGACAAAGCACGTTTGTTTTTAGGTGTTGTCGCTATCGCGTTCCTTTCTCTAATGACTTGATTGGTCTTATTCAAACGTGGGTTGAAAATAAGATAACCCATTACTTTTCACGTATGTGCAACCTAATTGTAATTGTATCTCCGCGGAAATCAATAAACGATCCGTTCTGGTCCGTTACCTTTACATTAATAGTTTGAATTTGATGCGTATTCAAAGGTACATAAATAATCGGTGATGGTACTTCGTTTATTAAATAACCGCTAGGAACCTTTGGTAAAAATTCGTAGATTACATGTTTTTGTTTTCCCTCAGAGTAACTGCCGCAAGCTAAATTACACTCAACAAGAATACTGTCAACGCTTGTTATGTTAACCAAATGTTTGGAATAATGCCATTTATTTGGCTGCAAAACAACATTATCAAAACCAAGTATCTTAGCAATCGAATCAGAACGTGTTAAATCAATGGCTTTATCAGAATGAATTTCAATCTTCATAGTATTTACGTTTGCACGTATAATAAGTTTATTCTTCTTGTCATCAATATTCAATTTATTCTTTAAAGATTTTATAATATCCTCAACTTCATATGCACCAGTATCCAACTCGATTAATCTATCACCATATTTGAAGCTGGAATTTGTTCCTTTGTTAATGTTTGCAATACTATTGTAACTGGAAAAATTAATCAATCCAATTTCCCATTCGCGATTTTTATCCAATTCTATAATTTCTTGTAAATGTTCATAGAGATCACTTGTGTTAGATCGTAATGTAATAACCACCATCTTGTGTGTTCACCACAATCACTTAATTACAACTGATTTGCAAGAAACAATAATGTAAGATGACCACAAAAATCGCTATTTAATGGTTGCATATGCTCTACATTATAAAATATATTTACTCCATTTTCTTTTTTCCAATATTTGTCCAATTCGTATGGAGGTTGTAAATTTCCAATCGGATCAAAATACCAAACATTAGAACCAATTTTCTTATATGCTACCCAGTGTGTCCCATCCTCGCTTTCCCTTGCTAAATTCACAATGGCATTCTCGTTTTTTAGAATTTTTTGGGTAATGCATCTAGCATATATATGCCTCTTAACCAAATCTGTAATAATTTCGACCAATCAATCAAATCATAATTACTCAATTCTCCTTCAAT
This sequence comes from Nilaparvata lugens, assembly GCF_014356525.2. Lineage (NCBI taxonomy): Eukaryota > Metazoa > Arthropoda > Insecta > Hemiptera > Delphacidae > Nilaparvata > Nilaparvata lugens. The sequence continues at coordinate 60,910,943 of NC_052508.1, read as the reverse complement.
ATTCATGTCTTCTTCTTCTTCTTCTTCCTACTCTTCTTCGTTGTTCTACGTTTCTTAACTTGAGGGAATAAACTCACTCCATATGATGCTGGTGGGGGTGGGGGTAGAAGTCTGCCACCACTTTTAGGAAAAGGCTTCAAAAAATATCCTTTTCCTGCAATATGCTTTTTCAACTGAGCTATAGCTTTGCGTCTAATATCGTTACTATAACTTCTCCTCTCCCCCTTCTTCTTCTTCTTCTTCTCAAAGTCCCACCAAACGCCGCTTTAGCTTTCATAACGTTTGTAACAAGATAGCTAAGTGCTTTCTCGGCAAGGGGTGTTTGAGGATTTTTGAAAATGTCCCATGCAGCGTTCGCTAGAGCCCTGTCAGCTACCGCCCGAGTTTTATTATCACTATTTTGAGTATAGGCTATATCGTGGGCCTTGCAAGCTTTATCTAACGAATTTATGCCTTGATCACCTCTCTTTAACCTTTCATTAACCTTCGTGCCCGGGCCACACCACTCGTATCCGGGAATATGATATTCTTCCCCAAGGTTATCAATTACCTTATTTAGAATAGTTGATGTTACATTACCTGCCAAACCTTTAAAAACTCTTGCCGCTGAACTCAAGATTCCTTTACCCCGTTTCCTCGAACTCTGCTTTTTTCTCGAACTCTGCTTTTTTCTCCTACATACCATTTTTCATTACCTTTCAACTCAATGGTTGAACATTAACTGAGGTTATGGTACATCAACTTGATTTGGTTTAATGTTCAACCAATGAGTTGGATGTGAATTCATATTTCTACATCTAATGCTATACTGTCAGATTGAAGTGATACATTGCTTGAATGATAAGAATATTATTTCAAATCTGAAAGGTGAATGTGATTTGAAAAGGGAAGAAATGATGCTGGGCCACCCACATCTGTGGGAGCACGAGAAGGAGGGGGCGAGAAGCTGCCAGCGCTTACCTCTAGCGCTGAGTCTACTGAGCATGCTCACAACAAACTATAAAAGACGGGCTCACCTTATTTAAATTATCATTCACAACAGAGCAGCTGAAGCATTTCTTCTTCTTCTTCTGTGTGATATTCATTACAAACTTATCAACATCGTCAACAACAACAGGTAAGAATTGAAAACAATTTTTTATCAAATATACACACATTTTATTGATCTATTCAACTATTCACATACATCTATACAATTCGTAACACATAAGTGTCCAAATTGTATACAGATATAAAAATTGTTAAGCTTTAACAATTTTTATATCTGTCCAATTTGGGCACTTATGCGTAACTACTAACACATAATTTTTACACGTTTCGTTGAATTGCAGAATTTTTCCCGCATCAATGCAGGAAGCGAATCTTTGAGGTAGATACACCTCGCATTTGCTTCCTGCATTGATTATTTTTAAAATTATGCGTCGGCCGTGCTGGTTTGTGTGCTCCCTCGCGGACACGATGCGGTATGGTTGATCCTCCTCTAACTCGCGCAACGGGACCCATGGCTTGGGTAGTGGTTTGTTAACGAGTTCTACAAAGCCCAATTCAGCCTCCTTTATTAAGGGTACGAGAGAGGAGTCCTCATCCAGCATACGTTTCTGTTGAAAAATATTTGATTAGTGTCTTATTTGTTTCAGATCTCTACATCAGATTATCATCGAATTCTCTGCATAAAGTGAGTAATATCAGTTATTGAAATATCATTGTTGCATGATCGAGTACTTTTAACAATAATATCTAATCAGTTCAAATAATATTTCCTTAGCATCAATTCGGTTCGTAATTTCCTTTGCATTCCAACCACTTCAAATAATATTGGTGACATTTATGCATGATTGGCTACTTTAAATAATGATAATATCTAAGCAGTTCAAATAATATTTCCTTAGCATCAATTCGGTTCGTAATTTCCTTTACATTCCAAGCACTTCAAATAATATTGGTAACAATGTTGCATGAGTGGCTACTTTAAATAATAATAATATCTAAGCAGTTCAAATAATATTTCCTTAGCATCAATTCGGTTCGTAATTTCCTTTACATTCCAAGCACTTCAAATAATATTGGTAACATTGTTGCATGATTGGCTACTTTAAATAATAATATCTAAGCAGTTCAAATAATATTTCCTTAGCATCAATTCGGTTCGTAATTTCCTTTACATTCCAACCACTTCAAATAATATTGGTGACATTTATGCATGATTGAATACTTCAAACGATAATATCTCATAATACCATTTCTAATCAGTTCGAGGAAATATTGCTTGCATTCTAATCAGTTCAAATAATATTCAGATCAAATAATATTCATATCAAATAATCAAAGACTCGTATGTGCACAGATTTTTTATCAATCAATCACAGAAAAAAAATCTGTGCATACACAAGTTAATAATATTTGTTGAAACTAACCTTTGATTGAGGGAGCACGCTATCCTCTTCGCCGCTGACTTCACCCTCCTCGAAGTCGAGTTTCCTCTTCGCCTGCCTCTGCCTGATGTTGTTCGACAGTGTCGTCAACACAGCACGCCGCGGAGCCCACGTAGCTGCTGGATGCAAGCGTTGGATGGGGCTGTCCGGAATCACCATCTCGCCCCCTGGTGATGTCGGACGGTGTGGAGCGGCTGCAGTGGAGGCAGGAGCGGAGGCGGGAGCAGCAGAAGAGCTGGCACAGGACTTGGCAGCTTTGCGCTGCCAGTAGTTTAGCACATGCTGAGGAGGCGGGCTATCCGGCAGGATAAAGGACGGCGAACTCATCTCGTGTGTGTGTGTGTGAAGTCTCTGTTGTCTCTGATGTAAATGGTGATTTTCCTCTCATCACTCGTGTTTATATAGCATTCGTTTCTCTCTCTGTTCCAGACACGTGCGAGCGAGAGGAAAATCACCATTTACATCAGAGACAACAGAGACTTCACACACACACACACGAGATGAGTTCGCCGTCCTTTATCCTGCCGGATAGCCCGCCTCCTCAGCATGTGCTAAACTACTGGCAGCGCAAAGCTGCCAAGTCCTGTGCCAGCTCTTCTGCTGCTCCCGCCTCCGCTCCTGCCTCCACTGCAGCCGCTCCACACCGTCCGACATCACCAGGGGGCGAGATGGTGATTCCGGACAGCCCCATCCAACGCTTGCGTCCAGCAGCTACGTGAACTCCGCGGCGTGCTGTGTTGACGACGCTGTCGAACAACATCAGGCAGAGGCAGGCGAAGAGGAAACTCGACTTCGAGGAGGGTGAAGTCAGCGGCGAAGAGGATAGCGTGCTCCCTCAATCAAAGGTTAGTTTCAACAAATATTATTAACTTGTGTATGCACAGATTTTTTTTCTGTGATTGATTGATAAAAAATCTGTGCATACACAAGTTAATAATATTTGTTGAAACTAACCTTTGATTGAGGGAGCACGCTATCCTCTTCGCCGCTGACTTCACCCTCCTCGAAGTCGAGTTTCCTCTTCGCCTGCCTCTGCCTGATGTTGTTCGACAGCGTCGTCAACACAGCACGCCGCGGAGCCCACATAGCTGCTGGACGCAAGCGTTGGATGGGGCTGTCCGGAATCACCATCTCGCCCCCTGGTGATGTCGGACGGTGTGGAGCGGCTGCAGTGGAGGCAGGAGCAGAGGCGGGAGCAGCAGAAGAGCTGGCACAGGACTCGGCAGCTTTGCGCTGCCAGTAGTTTAGCACATGCTGCGGAGGCGGGCTATCCGGCAGGATAAAGGACGGCAAACTCATCTCGTGTGTGTGTGTGAAGTCTCTGTTGTCTCTGATGTAAATGGTGATTTTCCTCTCGCTCGCACGTGTCTGAAACAGAGAGAGAAACGAATGCTATATAAACACGAGCGATGAGAGGAAAATCACCATTTACATCAGAGACAACAGAGACTTCACACACACACACACGAGATGAGTTCGCCGTCCTTTATCCTGCCGGATAGCCTGCCTCCGCAGCATGTGCTAAACTACTGGCAGCACAAAGCTGCCGAGTCCTGTGCCAGCTCTTCTGCTGCTCCCGTCTCCGCTCCTGCCTCCACTGCAGCCGCTCCACACCGTCCGACATCACCAGGGGGCGAGATGGTGATTCCGGACAGCCCCATCCAACGCTTGCGTCCAGCAGCTACGTGGGCTCCGCGGCGTGCTGTGTTGACGACGCTGTCAAACAACATCAGGCAGAGGCAGGCGAAGAGGAAACTCGACTTCGAGGAGGGTGAAGTCAGCGGCGAAGAGGATAGCGTGCTCCCTCAATCAAAGGTTAGTTTCAACAAATATTATTAACTTGTGTATGCACAGATTTTTTATCAATCAATCACAGAAAAAAAATCTGTGCATACACAAGTTAATAATATTTGTTGAAACTAACCTTTGATTGAGGGAGCACGCTATCCTCTTCGCCGCTGACTTCACCCTCCTCGAAGTCGAGTTTCCTCTTCGCCTGCCTCTGCCTGATGTTGTTCGACAGCGTCGTCAACACAGCACGCCGCGGAGCCCACGTAGCTGCTGGACGCAAGCGTTGGATGGGGATGTCCGGAATCACCATCTCGCCCCCTGGTGATGTCGGACGGTGTGGAGCGGCTGCAGTGGAGGCAGGAGCGGAGGCGGGAGCAGCAGAAGAGCTGGCACAGGACTCGGCAGCTTTGCGCTGCCAGTAGTTTAGCACATGCTGCGGAGGCGGGCTATCCGGCAGGATAAAGGACGGCGAACTCATCTCGTGTGTGTGTGTGTGAAGTCTCTGTTGTCTCTGATGTAAATGGTGATTTTCCTCTCATCGCTCGTGTTTATATAGCATTCGTTTCTCTCTCTGTTCCAGACACGTGCGAGCGAGAGCGTGCCACAAGGCGAAAAAAATTCGAATTTCTCCCCCAACAACAACACGTGCTCCCAGATCGTTATCAGATTGTAAGTATGCCACACACAATCATTTTTCGAATAGCATCCATGTGTTAGAAGATGAAAAAAAAAAAAATCTCGTCTAGAACTTAGCATGAGACATTGCTAGAAATCCTCAATAAAACCCATGATTCTAATTTTGTTAATCAATGTTAGATCCTTCAACATCAAAGTAAGAGCATCTCATTTTTCAAACATGAATCTTGTCAGCGTTTTCTATCATCAATATGACATTTTAATATTTTAACTGTAGCAAAGTTGTTGCATTTCATTTATTTACAATATTGTACACATACTTGATTTTGATCTTTCTTTGTCAATCCTGTTCTAAGCCTGTCTCATCTGCAGAATCTCGAAAAAAATTCCAGATAACTTGATTTAATTGTTCTTCTGTTAAATGAGCATTGTTTTCTATTATAACTTTTTTAATTTTATCGATAGAGTCTTTAAGATGGGCGCACGGACATCTCCACGAATCGGGGAAGTCACCATCGCCCCAGAATTTATCATATGATGAACCGTATAAATCACAAACAAGAATATGATTCTAGTTATCACTATGCCAAACTCCTAATTTTTCATAGTCTCTCACAAAAGTTAAATATTGTAGATTTGTCCATCCTTTTTCTGCTAACTGTGCCAATATATCTAGGTGCGTGTCCAAGAGTTCACTTAATTTATATTGATATCTCATTTTTTCTAAAGGAACAGAATGGTATTCACTTAATTGATTAAAATGTCTATCTATAATGAATTGAACGAACAAATCTGAAGACTTGTTCTCCACACCAAACACATTATCCATCTCAGTACACTAGCTTGATGTTGTATCAGCAAAGAGAAGATCACAACTAACAGAGTACCTTGCTCCAGCTTATTATTATTATTATTATTATGAAAAGCACACTCTAGCGATAATTTATTGTACTTTATAGCACTCTATTTCTAATAAATATTTCACACCATAGGGGAATAGCATTCTCGATTCAGTTATTAAATATTTCACAACATAGAGGAATAGCATTCTCGATTCAGTTATTAAATATTTCATTGTTTTCACAGCATTTTCTCACCTCTCAACTCGAGTTCCGAACCTCATAACCAGTTGAGCTCTCGTCAAGACAACACAGCTGAGAGGAATCATAGGGCGGTCACCTGAGAGGAATCAATCATAGCATAATCATCTACACCTGTATCCTGCTATCTACACCTGTATCCTGCTATCTACACTCGAGGAGATTCACGCAGCATCAAGCACTACATGTAAGTACATTTTTACTTTGATTTTATCCTCTGAGGAGGAAAATAGTCCTCCGAGGAGAGGTTTTCTCCTCCGACGACTATTTTTCTCCTCCGAGGACAGGTTTTCTCCTCGGAGGAGAAAAAACCTTCTACAATATACTGCATGCATGCGATTTATCTTTAGAATATGCTATATCCGGAACATCCAAGCCCCGCTCTTCTTTCTCACACTCATCGTATAAACAAAACGGTAAATGAATTACTTTTTCAGTTGGTTCACCGATAATATATTTACAATAGACACATTGCAGATAGAATGGATTTTTATGTAAGAAATAACCATTTCTTGCAAAATACTCTGCTTTATTGCGTAATGATTTACAAAAGTCACAATGTAGATGGTGTGGAGGTAGTTTTTCAAAGTACTCTCCTTGGACGGATGAATCTTCTACACAATTAAAAGTTGAATATCTTTCTTCATATTCTCATAGAATATTATTATCGTAATTCTCCTCTTCAATTGTTATATTATCTTTCCTTCTACAGTTTGGACTGTACCTTGCATGTTCTATTGCTGGTATGTCACTTTCTTCCCATTTTCCCAAATAAATTGAACAAAATACACATCGCACAATGTCTGGTGGAGATGAGAATATAAATCCCTCTTTCGCCATGTTTTCCGCGGACAAATGCGGAGAAGATTTCAACCATCTTTTATCAAAAGATAATAATCTTAATCTTTCATGCAACATTATGTGATCTTGAGATATCATTTTCACACACCCTTCTTCTACCAATGACAATTCACAACTAAACATGTTGTTGTACTCTATCTCATCCTGATCGTTTTGTTTTTTCAGAATCATGCCGAGGGAACGCAGACTACGTGGTATCAATTCCGCAGCAGCCCGCCATCGCATCACCCTCGATGAGGAGGATATCGACATCACCAGCGTGCTCGAGAGCTCGAAACGTCGAGTTTTCGATATAATTAGGGAACATGCCGCACGCTATGATGGGAATGTAAAATGGTTCATAGTCCTCAACGTTTTGCTGTATAAATTAGTGGTGATGGATGACAAGCAGGTTGGTGACTCTGTCTCATCTCTAATAAATCTACATAGTTACTCCAACATAGCACTAAATGTGCTTGAGAACTATGAAGAGTTTAATGAGCATTTCATGTTAGCTGTGAGAAAAATCCTCTCATCTTTTGAAAATTTTGTAAGACACGGGAGTGGATGGGTGCTAAAGAAAATTGAATCACTGGATGTGAACGTGATTAAATTTAATCCTATATACACATCCAGTTTCATTCAGACACCCCAGTTTTTGAAAAACAAAAATTGTATTATGAATGTGAAAAATCTCTCTGACGAAAAATGCTTTTTATGGTCAGTGCTCGCGTATTTCCATCAGAAGCCAAAGGACTCACACCTGACTGTAAAGTATTTGAGTAAGTTTGCTCACACACTTAATACGCGAGGTGTAAATTTCCCGGTGACGACACGCAATATTAAGAAATTTGAAATACTCAATCCGGACATTGCAATTCACGTCATCACGTATGACAACAAAAAGTTTTTCCCCTTCCGTACAAGCATTTTCCGCACGCGTAAACACCAAATTAATCTTTTAATGCTAAAAGGCGATGCAGGAAAAACTCATTTCTGTTTAGTAAATACCACGAACGGGAAAAACGGGCTATCTCGTCTTCTCTCCCACCTTTCAAAACACAAGGGTCAAGTACATGTTTGCAATTTCTGTTTTCACCGGTTCACATCAGACAAAACTCGAAATGTAGACGGTAAAGCAAATTGTTGAAACATGTGGAACTTGTTGCAAGTTTGAATCTCAGCGCGTTTCATATCCTAAACGCGGAGAGACAATTAAATTCAAGAAACTAGGCGCGACGTTGAAGAAAAAGTACACCATTTACGCGGATTTAGAAACATACGTTGTTAATATCGATAATGATGATGATGATTCCGATTCTGATGAAATTACTCATAGTTACACAAAGAAAACGGCGCGACATATTCCCCGCGGGTATTGTTCCGTTGTTATCGATGTTAACGGGGAAATCGCTCACGGACCTGTACTCCATAGATCGAGTAGTTTAGACGAAAAAATCATGGAGAAATTTCTTCAGGAAATTACAGATCTCGGTGACATTTTGTATGAGGATATGAAACGAGAAATTCCGATGCAAGCTTTATCCGAGAGTCAAGAGCGTGAATTTCAAAATTCAGTAAACTGCGGGCTTTGTGCTGAACCGTTTTTAGACAGCGATATTAAATGTCGTCACCACGCGCATGAAACCGGTAATTACTTGTGTGCGGCACATGTTTCTTGTAATTTAACAGCTCGTACTCCGGAGTACA